>NC_134098.1:113296431-113599868 GCF_000715075.1 Nicotiana tabacum | reverse complement strand
AATCATAGCACCGTGACGCAACTGCTCAAACTCTGCGTGCCAAGCATCCCTGAGGCTCTGAGGAACATACTTACGCAAGAACATCTCTGAAAACTGAGTCCAAGTGAGTGAGGCTGCCTCGTCCGGACTACTCAGCTTATAGGTACGCCACCACTGATATGCTGCTCCCCTCAGCTGGAAAGCGGTGAAAGAAACCCCACTCGTCTCCATAATGCCCATAGTGCGGAGAATACGATGACACTCCTCAAGAAAACCCAGAGCATCATCTGAAGCTAGTCCACTGAAAGTAGGTGGGTTGTACTTCTTGTGCCTCTCAAGTCTGAGCTGCTCTGCCTCAAAAGCAGCTACCCTGATCTCATGCTGAACCGGAGCCATTGGGGGCATAGGAATATACTCTAGGGCCTGATCAACTTGGACCCTCTGCTTAGGAGTGCGGGCTGCGGGGGTCTGTGCCCCTCCCCCGGCCTGAGATGTAGCGGGAGCTATCGGAAATAGTCCAGCCTGAGCCAGAGTGCTGAACATGCTCAAGAACTGAGCTAAAGTCTCCTGGAGGGCTAGAGTAGCAATAGGGATCTCCGGCACTGGCCCTCCAGCTGGAGCTGCTGGGGGCTCCTCTGACGCCACTCTCGCAGGTGCTCGGGCTGCACCGCGTGGTCGTCCTCTACCCCGACCCCGGCCTCTGGCGGCTCTGGCAGGGGGCTCGGGTGCCTGATCGTCGGTCCTTCCATTGCGGGTCCTCACCATCTGTGAGAAAGAATAGAATAGAATCTTAGAATTTTTTGTGTCAATAACTCGCATGACAAGGAAATCAAAGAAATATGATTGTTCTTAACAATTACATAGCCTCCCGAAGATAAGTACGGACGTCTTCGCACCGATCCGCGAGACTCTAATAAATCGGCTTGTGACTCGCGACTCCTACGAACCTAGTGCTCTGATACCAACTTGTCACGACCCCAAATTATCCCTCCGTAAGGTGTCGTGATGGCACCTAGTCCTTACGACTAGGTAAGCCTAATATTGTGAAAAATATAAAGAAATATAACATTTTAAATATAAATAACATATTATAAATAGCCAAGAGTAGTACCACTCGGCATATACAAAATAATTTCCTAAGACCCAGAATATCACTAAGTCATAAGCTGCTATAATCTATGTAGCTCTATACAAAAGTCTGAGGATAATAAAGAAAGTATCTAGGTGAGGGAGTAAAAGGGGACTCCGAAGATCTGTGGACTCAAGCAAAAGTACCTTGAAGTCTCCTAGAATCAGCAGCACATACTAACCCCGAGGTTGATAGCTCGCACTTGGATCTGCACACGAAAACATGTGCAGGGAAGGGCATGAGTACACCACAATTGTGATGACCCAAAATGTTATCTTTAAATTTAATAATTAATTATGTGTTCTAAGACCTTGAAAAGTACTATTTATCATTTCTCGACTTGCGTGCGTAATCTGTAAAATTTCATGGAAATTTTTTATGTGAAAAATGGATTTAAAATATGGATTAGAGCTTTAAAATTCAATTGAGTTGACTTTGGTCAACAATTTGAGCAAACGAACTCGGATCAGTGTTTTGATAGTTCCGGTAGGTCCGTATCGTGATTTGGGACTTGGGCGTATGCCCGTAATCAAATTCCGAGGTCCCTAGCCCGAGATATGGAATTTTAAAGAAAAATTAAAATGTTTAAGTTCGAATAGTGACCGGATGCCTAATTATGTGAAAACGACCTCGAAATAGAATTTTGATGATTCCAACAGCTCTGTATGGTGATTTTGGACTTAGGAGCTTGTTCGGAATTTTATTTGGAAATCCGTAGTTAAATTAGGCTGAAATGGCTAAAAACAAGAATTTAAGTTTGAAAGTTTGACCGATGAGTTGACTTTTTGATACCGGAGTCGGAATCCAGTTCCGAAAATTTTCATAGCTCCGTTATATAATTTATGACTTGTGTGTAAAATTTGAGGTCAATCGGAGTTGATTTGATAGGTTCCGACATCGAATGTAGAAGTTGAAAACTCTTAGTTTCATTAAGCTTGAATTGGGGTATGATTCATGGTTTTAGCATTGTTTGATGTGATTTAGAGGTTCGACTAAGTTCGTATGATATTTTAGGACTTGTTGGTATATTTGGTTGAGGTCCCGAGGGCCTCGGGTGAGTTTCGGATAGTTAACGGAACAAAAGTTGGACTTAAAAAGCTGCTGCAATTTTCTCTTCTGTTGTATATTCTGGGATGTGATCGAGCCCCAGATAGAACCCAGATATCGAGCCCACAATCGAGGCCTGAGTCGAAGCCAGGGACGAGGCTCAGTATAGAAGCCTCGATAGAAGGCAAGTCTCGAGGACATGATCGAAGGTAAGGCTCGAGGGCTAGGATTGAGACCCATGCTCGATGCCCTGATCGAAGGCCCAACCTCGATGCCCTGATTGAAGGCCCATGCTCGATACCCTGATCGAAGGCACATGTTCGATGCCCTAATCAAGGCCATGACCGAGGTCCAGGCTCGAGCCTGTGATCAGAGCCACGATTGAGGCCCAGTTCGAGGACCAGTTCCGAAGGCTGCTGGGCAGTTTTATAAAAAGAGGGCATTCGTCCCATTCGCCATTTTTAACAAATTGGAGCTTGAGCAGAGGCGATTTTTGATAGATTTTCAAGGAAAAGACATTTGGGGTAAGTGATTCTAACTTGGATTTGGTCTATAAACATAAATATATCATTGCTTTCACAATTTAATTAGTATTTTGAGATTGAAATTTGGAAAAGTTTAGAAATCTCATAGAAAACGAAATTTTGAGATTTCGGTATCGATATAGAGTCTGATTTGAGTGAAACTGGTATGGTTGGACTCGTAATTGAATGGATTGTCAGATTTCATAACTTTCGCCGGATTCCGAGATATGGGCCCTGCGGGCGAATTTTTAATTAAGTTCGGGATCTTTTCTTAGAAATGTAGTATTTTCTTATAGAATTGATTCCTATAATATTTAGTGATTGTATCGAATTATTTTGGCTAGATTCGAGCCAGACGGAGTTGAATAATCGTGGAAAAGGCCTTATAATGGATTAAATTGGAGCAAGACGAGGTAAGTCTCTTGTCTAATCTTGTGAGAGGGAAATTACCTCATAGGTGATTAAAATTAAATAAATGTTGCTAATTGTGGGGGGCTACGTACGCACGAGGTGACGAGAGTCCGTGCGTAGCTACTATTAATGCTAAAGTTCGTGTAGTTTAGGACTCAAAGCATGTCTTACTTGTGTAAATTATATTCTTTGATTTATTTATATTAATTGATATCTATATGAATATATTGTGAATTGTTAGATAAAGATATTAAAGGATGAAAATCTCATAGGCTTGATTTTCTGTTTAAATCAATTAATTGTTAAAAGAAATTGTTATCCTCCCGAATTTACCTTATAATAAATATACTCTCCTTCCGGAGGCACGTAAGAAAATGTCCTCCTTTCTTGTTGAGCGGACCGAACGCCTCGGCAGGATAGATGCATCTATGGATCGCGCCGCATGTCCCTCGGCAGTGTACACGACACTCTGGATCGGGCCGTACGTCCTCGGCAGAAATCGTGCTTAATAATAATAATAATTACACGATACTTTAATAATTTATTTCAGCTTGTGAAGCTAATTAATAAATTGAAAAATCCTTGGAATTTAATGAATTATTATTCTTGCTTGTTAAGGAATTAATTGTTACTCATGTAAATGAGGTTTAATTGATAAATTAAAAATTATTTGAATTGAAGGAATTTAATTAATATATTGAGAATTGTTACATTTGAAGGAATTTGATTATTTTTGCTGATTAAATAAATTATTGTAAATTCTGTAAATCATGCTGATTTAAATATCCTAGTTTTATTTCAGTTATTATTATTGACCCATAGTGAGTGTCAAAGTCGGCCATCTCGTCTCTACCACTTCGAGATTAGGCTTGATACTTACTAGGTACACGTTGTTTACGTACTCATACTACACTTGCTACACTTTTTGTGCAGGATCTGAGACATGTACTAGTGGAGGACCTATCATCACATACCCACGTCATCCCGAGGTATAGTGGTGAGCTGCCTTTCTGAGCCGTTTTGCAGCTACCAGTGTCTCTTCTTATATTTATATTCTGTCTATTTCATTTCAGACAGTATTTGGAGTTTTGTATAATCTACTAGATGCTCATGCACTTGTGACACCGGGTCTTGGCACACACACATTGGTAGAAGTTGATATTTTATTATTTTTTGGAATTAAAGTTTAACCAATGTACGTTTGACTTATTAGTTGGCTTGCCTAGCTGTAGTGTTGGGCGCTATCACGACCTATAGGTAAAATTGGGTCGTGACAACAATGGTACCCAGTAAGTGCCAAGCCTAATCTTAGTCAAGTAGTGACGAGGTCAGGTCAAGGCTCTACTGGAGTAAATATAATAAATTAAACTGTAAAAGATATAAGTGAAATTTACGGTAACATAGTTAGAGAAATTCTCAAAAATTTAACAATTGAGGGAGCCCTCGGCTCAAAACAAGGTAAACACAGTGGGATAATCACTCGGGATACCGTCCCGTAGTTTCAAATGAATATGCAGTACATGGAGATCTCTCGGAATACGTCCGTAGTCCCAAAGTAAATATGAATTACCAGGGGATCTCCCGGAATACGTCCGTAGTCCCAAAATAAATATGTAGTAAAGGGGGATCTCCCAGAATACTTTCATAGTCGCAAAGTAAATATGCAGTGCTGGGGGATCTCCCGGAATAAGTCTGTACTCCTAAAGTAAATATGCAACGCAAGATGAAATGACAGGTATGACATCGAGTTATACAGTTTATACTGGACACAGATAAGGCAAATGAGGACTTAGCTAAACATGACGCACAGAATGTCAATTAGGCAGTTAAAACACGTAAACATGCTTTTCTAGTCTAAACTACACAATTAAACATATTAGTACGAGTTAATAAGAGAAACAATTTATGATTTAAAAAGGTTAGACAGGATTTTTGCAATAATAGCCTGTGTACGTACTCGTCACCTCACGTACACGGTGCCCACACACCAAATAATATCAAGATTTCCTGAGGGGGAAGTCCCCAACACAAGATTAGGCAAGCCACTTACCTCAAACCGCTCCAATCACCTCGAAAACACGTTCTTGCCACGAGTATCCGACTCCAAATGGCCCAAATCTATTCAAATAAATTGCATAATGTAAATATAACTACGAGTAACTAATTTAGCTAATTAATTCGAAGCTAAAGCGTGAAATTAGGGAAAACGTCCAAAAGGTCACCCCAGGCCCACATCTCGGAATCGGGTAAAAGTCGCAAAATACGAACACCCATTCACTCACGAGTTTACTCGTACCAAAATTTCTCAAATCCAATACCAAAATCTCGATCAAAACCCCAAAATTTGGTCTAAGAATCTTTCTCAATTTTTCACCCCAAAATTTGAAATTAAATGATGAAATCAACCATAGATTAGTGGAATATAACCATAAAGGAGTTAGGAATCATTACCCAAAAACTTTCTCCGAAAATCTCTCCAAATTTTGCCTTCTACCGAGCTCTCAATCAAATCTTTGTGTTATGAACTCAACCCTCGTTTTTGAACCTTAAATTCTGCCCAGGTGCGTTCTTTTTCGCAAACGTGACATCACGATCGCGAACGCGATGAACAATCTTCCACTGGCCCAAAATTCCTCCTTCGCGAACGCGAGGACACTCTCGCGAACGCGTACCTTCCACTGAAGGACCCTTCGCGAACGCGGGAACCTCTTCGCGAACGCGTAGGCTTAATGCTTGAAGCTTCCTCTGCCCAGTTCCTCTTTGCGAACGCGAGGACCATATCGCTAACGCGTAGGTTTAAGGTCCCACACCTTCGCGAATGCGGGAACAACATCGCGAACGCGAAGAACAACTTCGCTGCCTTTCCCAGATGCACTACGCGATCGCGAGGCACCTTTCACGAACGCGATTAAGGATTTTTCTGAAATAAAATACCAGAAATCTGCCACTTCTCTAAGTCCAAAGATGACTCGTTGAGCATCCGAAACACACCCGAGGCCCCCGGGACCTCGACCAAACATACCAACCAATCCTAAAATACTATACGAACTTAGTTGAGCTCTCAAATCTCATCAAACAACGCTAAAATCACGAATCACCCTCCAATTCAAACTTAAAGAACTTGAAACTTTAAAATTCTACAACCGATATCGAAACCTATCAAATCACGTCCGATTGACCTCAAATTTTGCGCACAAGTCATAATCAACATTACGGACCTACTCCAACTTCCGGAATCGAAAAACAACCCCGATATCAAAAATTTCACTACCGGCCCAAAACTCCAAAAATTTGACTTACGTCATTTCAAGCCTAAATGAGCTACGAACCTCCAAAACACAATCCGGATACGCTCCTAAATCCAAAATCACCTAACGGAGGCTAACGGAACCGACGAAATTTCATTCCGGAGTCGTCTTCACATAGTTCCGACTATGGTCCAAATCCTAAGGCTTAAGCTCTTATTTAGGGACTAAGTGTCCCAAAACACTCCGAAACTCAAAACCCATTATCCCGGCAAGTCACAATAGCAGAAAAAGATTTGGGAAAATCAGTTAATAGGGGATCGGGGCTATTACTCTCAAAACGACCGGCCGGGTCGTTACACGAATTTTCTGAACTTCAAGATTTCTTCTTCTTCTTCTGCACAAATCTATTCCAGTATGATTTACTACCATTGAGTGGTTCGCTGATACCGTGGTTTTTGGTACCGATACACCGGTGAGTTAAATCGTTCTATCCTAGGAGGATATTATTTCAGCACCTCGGGTACTTGAGAGGAATAATTTCCTTAAGGACACACTATGCATTCAGTGAGCTCGATTTATTCCGAAATTATTTTTTCAAATATTATTTCGACATTCTGTTGCTGCTAACTTTCTACTTTTGTTTTCTGTTTCAGACAGATTACTGTTTCGTTATTTATTATAGTAATACAGATTGACTAACAAAAAGTACAATAGATAGTATTTCTACTTTATTATATTTAATCAATATAAATTCCTAAATTTGAAGAGTTTATTGATTTTGAACTGTATCTATCTAAACTATTTTTTCTAGAATATTAACTCAATATTATTCATTTTAGAGACTTTGTATTCATCATTTTCATGAGCTCATCTTAATTTTATTTATATCTCAAACATATTATTTCGAACTCTTTATCTAATTTTCATAATCTTATACTCATTATCATAGGTTCACGTGCAACGCGCGTAGTCTAATGCCAGTACTAATAATGGAAGAAAAGATAATCAACGTATTAGTTCCGATTTGACAATTCTCATACTCGCTTAATATATACTATATTAAAAGTACGAAGACCCTTAGCGAATTGTCGTTCGCCTTTTTTACCCTTTAAAAGTTAATTTTATAATAGACAAAATAGTCATTTAAATTATTTTTCTAATATTTAGGATTTAAAAATTAATTATATTTTGTGTGTCTAATTATTCCTTATTTAAACTAGGTAGGGGTGGGCATAGTTTGGCCAAATCCAAAATTCAAACCGAAATCCGAATTTTTTGGATTTTTGGTTTGGATTTTCGGATTACGGATTGAATTTTGGATTTAATTTTTAAAATTTTTGGATATTGGATTTGGTACTTTTGGATCCGAAAAATTGAAATTTCTATACTTTGTATTTAGTCTATTATCCATATGCCAATAGTAATAAGTTCAATACCCTATCCATTAGATATTATCTTATATATTCAATATTAATTAGTATTAAGTTGCTGTCAGAATACTTTCTATTTGGACATAATTTTACTATTGCTACTTCTTATCGCCCGTATTAGTGTTTCCGTTGAATTTTTTTTTATAATAATTTTATTACTTGAATACTTTATTTGGATGATTGCGGCACATCAATTTAACATGAGTACTTCATTTGGATATTTATTTTTGTAAAAAGTAGAAACATCTCAACTTATACGCTCAAAACTGAAAATCCATAATATCCAAATCGATTAATCCGAAACAAAACTTAAAAAATCCGATCCAATCCGAACTTATTTGGATTGGACTTGGATTGTCATTTCTTCAATCTGAAAATCGAAAATCGAAATCGAAATTCTCATATCCAATCTGAACTGTCTGAATGCCCACCCCAATAACTAGGTACGAAATCCTAATATTTAAGACTTCAAGTTCAATTATAATTTTACCTTGTATAAATCATTAAAAAGAAGAAAAAAATCAATATACTTTTACCACGTCTTTTCTCCCATATCCTTTCATTAACAAGAGATACACTACGTACTATAGTTTAAATTCTACATTACCAATAAAATACTACTACCAATGAATTAATATTTACGTTGAACGGAAAAATAGAACTTAAAACTCACGGCTTTTTATCTCATCCAAACTTGATCTTTATAAATAAATAAAAAATTTGTAGTCCCTATAAATATGGGTAAATTACTATAAGAAATACTTCATAGAATGATCGTTTAATTATTTTTCTAATATTTAGGAGTTTGAAATTAATTAAAATTTTATGTATTAAATTTTTCTTATTTGAACTATGCAGAAAGTCCTACTATTTGGAACTTTAAAAACATTAAGAATTTACTTTACGCAAATCTATGTTTAAGGGTTTAAAACTATATTAGTATATCTTTTCTTATTTAAACTATGTAAAAAATCCAAAAAAAATTAAAATATTAAGAGTTTACTTATGTAAACTTACACTCGGAAATATTCGGTCATTTGTTATGAAGGAAAATGTGACACCATAGTATCTATTTGTACTTGTGTCTCTTGTGCAAACCCATAGTTAATATTTCGATAACATTATGAGCACTTTTATGAGGCAAGATTTCTTTCTTTGCTGAGTAGTTTAATAACATAAAAAATCATCATTTTCAGGACTTAAATTTTTATTTTTATTTTTTTTTAAACTCAAATACATTCTTTTATAATCTATATCTATCTATATTATTATAAAAGCACGAATGTTAAGCGCTAAATCTTGAACGACAAAAATATCCTCGAAATATTGATTGACTTTTGTGCCCCTAAAATCTAAATTTTATTTTTCAAAAAGATAAGGTATTGGATAGAATAGTAATATTAACCTCATCAACTATGTCGAATTCTGATTCAACTAACCTCCCTAAACTTTGGTCAACTGGACATGAATTTGAAATCGTTTCCAATTCAAATTGACAATTGTTTTCATTTCAATTAACCCAAAAACTTAGAATTGTCCTTTTTCTTTTATAAATCAAAGTTTCATCTGGATTACACAAGGAAAAAAATAAGAATGTTGTAATAAAAAATTATAAACGTCGTTGGTATTTTATTTTGAGAAGATAAATAAAGAAATTAAGTTATAGAAGCCATAAAAAGCTACGGAAAGCATATATAATAGCCACTAAATGTGTTTTATAATTACTCGGCTACTAAATAGTCAATTCTTTTAATATTATTATTATATAATTCTTTCCGAAGGTTAAGCAAACTTGATTTTGTAATCCCTACCTTCGTCTCTATCTTATAAGGTGTTTGACAACGAAAATCGGACTACAAGCTAATACATACTTTTAGTATTTTATTAACTTGAATACATATCTTATTTATAAGTGGATGTCATAAAGTTAAAGATATTTAGTCATGCATCAAGCTAAGTCAATAAATCTTTAATTACATCTCCTTGATAAGTAATTGGGTAAAAATTATATCGGAAAGTCAACTTTATTTTGAATTTTTATAAATAACCAAATATGCAAATTCTAACTAATATTTATACTTAATGTACTACATGAAAAGGTAAAAATTGCAAATTGTTATAGCATCGTCAAGAACTATGTTTCAATTGTTGGATATCGTCTTAACCTGCAAATGTTAAGTACTTTAGATAGTATTTGTTCTTATAGCATAATAACAAATAGATCATCTTTGCAGGTTAAGACGAACATCCAATCGTTGGAATTCAAGTTTTATGTTAATGTAATAACATTGATATTCAAAGCAATTATTTCCTCTTGTATATAAAATATTTTAATAACTTTAATTTATTGCTATATCATAAAAATAATTGACTGAAGATTTACGTGCAACGCACGTATATAGTTACTAGTACTATATTAAAATCACGAATATCCTTCACGAAATATCGTTCACCTTTTTTACCCTTAAAATTTGATTTTATATTGGACAAGATTGTCATTTAAATTATCTCCTAATATATTTAGAAGTTTTAAATCAAGTAAAATTTTACTTATTAAAGTTTTCCTTATTTAAACGGTTACATATAAGTCTAAGGTTTAGGAAATTAAGTCAATTAAAATTTGACCTTTTATAGATCGAACAATTCATTTATAATAATTTGTTCCTACTTTTTTAGACCTACAAATTAGGAACGTGTATTTATAAATTTGATAAAGCATGTTAAGATTCCATTCAATATACAGTTTTCTTCCAAATTAAATATTTAAACTTTTTGTTATATATCAAACTTATATAATTATTTTCTTAAAAAGATACTTTACTATTAAAGTTTATTCCATATTTTGACTATCTATAACTTTAATCAATTATATAGATTTGGGTGAGAAGTAAATGAATTAAAAAAGTAAATTAAAGACTAATGTCTCCTTTATTGACATGTTTTGAGAGGCAACCAAGTTAAGAATTAAATAAATGTAACGACCCGGTAGGTCGTTTTGAGAATTTAAGTCCCGTTCGGCGGCATAAGGCACTGTGCAGCTTCGTATTATGTGTATTGACTTGCGTGCGTGGTTGAATTCAGTTACCGGATGATTCGGGTTGATTTGGGACACTCGGTCCCTAAAACGGAAGTTTAAGTCTTAGGATTTTGACCATAGTCGGAAATGTATGAAGACGACTCCGGAATGGAGTTATGTCGGTTCCGTTAGCTTCGTTGGGTGATTTTGGACTTAAAAGCGTGTCCGAAAAATTATTTGGAGTTCCGTAGTAGAATTAAGCTTGAAATGACAAAAGTCAAATTTTTGGAAAGTTTGACCGGAGGGTTGACTTTTTGATATCGGGGGCGGAATCCGATTCTGGAAATTTGAATAGCTTCGTTATGTCAATTATGACTTGTGTGCAAAATTTGAAGTCATTCCGGATTGATTTGATGTGTTTCGGCACAAGATATAGAATTTGAAAGTTCAAAGTTCATAGATTTTGATTTGAGGTGTGATTCGTCGTTTTGATGTTGTTCGATGTGATTTTAGGCTTCGAGCAGGTCTGTGTTATGTTATGGGACTGGATGGTGTAATTGGACGGGGTCCCGAGGGGCTCGGGTGAGTTTCGGGGTGGTTTCGAACCATTTCTAGGCCATTTATAGCTGCTAATTTTTGGCTACAGCAGTGTGCTATGCGATCGCGTGGAATTGGCCGCGATCGCGAAGCACAAAATGGGGGGAAATGACCAGTGAATCGCGATCGCGAAAGACTTTCGCGATCGCGTAGAGGAAAGTTCTGCTGCATTGACCCGATTTTGGAAACTTATATCTCACAATATATAAGGAATTTGGAGATGATCTAAAAATAAAAGTTATATCCCTTTGTGTCTAGTTTTCAGAAATGTAAATTATATATAATTTGGAGGTGTGTACAAAAGGTTATGGTAGATATACTACAGGCTGTCCGGGAAGAGTTTGGAAATCTCTGTTACATAAGGCTGATTTGGAAGCTTATATCTCGAAATCTATAAGGAATTGGAAGATGAGAAACAAATGAAAGTTATAGTCCTTAAAATCTAGTTTTCAGAAAATTAAACCATTCATCATTTGGAGTTTTGTACAAAAGGTTATGACCGTTATACTAGAGGCTGTCCGGAAGAGTTGAGAAGTTTGTTCTTCGCGATCGCGAAGAGCAATTTTGGGGCTGAAAAATTTTGTGCTTCGCGATCGCAAAGCATTTTCCGTGATCGCAAAGAGTAAATACCTGGGCAGTAGCTATATTTCGTAGTTTCAGCCATTTTTGACATATTTGGAGCTATGGAGCTCGGATTGAAGCGACTTTTTAGGCGATTTTCACCATATGGATTAGGGTAAGTGTTCTATATCCTAAAGTATTTATATTTCATGAATCTATGATTATATTCATCATTTAATTCGGATTTTAATGGAAGAAATCAAGATTTTTGTAAAATTTTTCAAAAACGAAAATTTAAGATTTGGAGGTCGAGTTGTTATCGGAATTTGATAAAATTGGTATGGTTGAACTCGTATCGGAATGGATGGTCGGATTTCATGAAAATTATATCGGGTTCCGAGGAGCGGGTCCCAGGTTAACTTTTGTTGACTTTTTAGAATAAATTTTTAAGTCGACGTATTATTATCCGGAATTATTTCCGATGAATTTTAATGGAGTTATACAATTAATTTGGATAGATTTGGGCGGTCTGGAGGTCAATTCAAGAAAGGATGCGATTTTGAAATATCAGCATAACTTCAAAGAGGTAAGTATCTTGCCTAACCTCGAGTGGGGGAATTACCCCTTAGGCATTGAGTCTTATGTGGAAATTGTGTGATTTGAAAGCCGTGTACGCGAGGTGACGAGTACGTACTAAGGCTTATATGTGCAAATTTTATTGGTTTAAAGTTTAAGGCATTCTCATGTATTAAATTAGATAATTGTTGGCATTAGTAAATCCTTGAATTATCATGCCTCATTCCTTATTTGTCAAGTTTTTATTTTATATAATAACTTGGTGTTATTGTCATTTGGATTTTATGTGAATTACGTCTGATTGTTGATTTGATATTTTTCTTGGAATTAAATTCATGACGGAATCCTTATCTGTAAATGTTTATTAAATAAGTTTAAATTGAGGAGTTAATATAATTATCAAAAATTTGGATTAATGAAGGTGTTGCCATGTACTGAGTATTTTTCACCTATGTTGATTGTTTTGAGGTTTTATATACGTTGTGTGGAGCCTTGGGCTATTTGTTGAGAAATTTATTGATTCTGCTACAAATTTGGAACTTGATTGTGGTCAGTGGAAAAATTATGATATGAATTGTTGTATTGTGTTGTGGATTAAACAGTCTCCTTGACGTTATTTATGCTTCCTACCTTCCTTGTTAATGATATACATGTGCTTGGTGAGGAAGAATGTAAAGCACGAAGGGTGATGCCGTGCCATTTGAATTATATTATCATGTGAGGGAGAGTATAAAGCACGAAGGGTAATGTCGTGCCATTGAGAGTGTATAAAGCACGAAGGGCGATGCCGTACCATTTGAGAGTGTAAAGTACTAAGGGTGATGCCGTGCCATTGAGAGTGTAAAGCACGAAGGGTGATGCCATGCCATTTTATTTATATTATCAGGTGAGGATGAGAGTAAAAGCACGAAGGGTGATGCCGTGCAATTATTTTTATATTATCATATATTCATGGCACGAAGGGTGTTTCCGTGCAGGCGAGGACGAGAGACATACATTATATTGTGATATCATTTTGTTGTGTATACATTCATGCCTTTATCTTGAGATGTTATTGTGCATCTATGTTTTCTGTGTGACTTGTAGTCGTTGTTGCTTCATGTGTGCCTCCACTTTATTTCTTTTATTGTTATTGGCATTTCTCCCACCTAGTTGGTACTATTAAATGTATGCACAGTGAGGAAGATATAAATGCACAAAGGGTGTTGCCGTGCCAATTGAATTGAATCAAATATATATATTGGGTGAGAATGAGCTAAGTGCACGAAGGTATTGCCGTGCCATTTTATGTGATATGTTGAATGTATTCCTCATGCCAGGAAAGTTAAATGAGGCATCACATGGTGACTTTTATTCGAAAGAATTATATTAGAAAGATATTTATTTGAAAAAATTATATTATAAAGATATTTACTTGAGAGAAGTATATTTGAAAGATATTTATTCGAATGAATTATATTAGAAAGATATTTATTTGAAATAATTATATTATAAAGATATTTACTTGAAAGAAGTATATTTGAAAAATATTTACTTGAAAGAATTATATTCAAAAGATATTTACTTGAAAGAATTATATTTGAAAGATATTTACTTGAAAGAATTATATTCGAAAGATATTTACTTGAAAGAATTATATTCGAAAGATATTTACTTGAAAGAATTATATTCGAAAATATATTTATTGAAAAGGATTATATTCCAGAGATTTTTATTGAATAACTTAGATAAAAGATGTATATTCTAAAGGACCTGATTAATTGGTTGTACCTGTGTTTATTACTCGTTTGAGCAATATTTATGGTGTTCCTGTTACCTTGCTGTTTAAATCACTTATTGATTGATGTTGCTATTGCTGCTATTTATTTTCTATTATTTTTGCATGCTATATTTCACAGGTTATTAGACTAGTGAGTGTCTTGACTGTACCTCGTCTCTACTCCATTGAGGTTAGTCTTGATACTTACTGGGTACCGACCGTGGTGTACTCATACTATACTTCTGCACATTTTTGTGCAGAGCCAGGTATTGGAGATATCAGACTTGAGCAGAGTTAAAGAGGGATCGTAAAGATTCAAGGTAGAGCTGCTTGGTCGTCGCAATCCCTTGGAGTCTTTTTATTTTATTGTACTGTTAATTTGTAATCAAATAGTATTGTATATTCGGTCCTCGTGATTATTCCATGTATTCAGTTAGAGTTCGTGACTCAGTACTACCAATCTTGGGAGATGGTATATTCATATTTGTTTCGTTGTTAGTTTTGATTACTTATTTTTTTTTTTTAAAATGGCTTCGAAATGTAATGAAAATCGACTTACCTAGTCTTAGAGACTAGGTGCCATTACGACGCATGTGGTGAGATTTTGGGTCGTGACAAGTTGGTATCAGAGCCCTAGGTTCATAGGTTCTACGAGTCACAAACGAGTTTAGTAGAGTCTTGCAGATCGGTACGGAGACGTGTGTACTTATCTTCGAGAGGCTACAAAGCTAGTAGGAAAAATTCGCTTCTTTCATTCCTTATCGTGCGGCATTTATTTAGCTTGAATCTTATATCTTATGTTCTTTTGCATCCACTCGTGTATGAAATTGTACAATCGGTATCAACTATGCGCCAACGGTTTATGATACTACAGAGGGGTTATAAGGGCGCCAGGGTTGTTCAACCATTGTTACAACGTGTCATCCAGATCGAGGATGCGGAAGTATTTAGAGATCATTTAGTTGTGCACATGGGGGTCAAGCAGGTTCTGACATCCGGTTAATAAGTATGATCTTAAGAAGGTTTAATTAATTGCCTAATCATCACAATTGTGGTAGGGTCACGAGGTGGATGTAGATCTGAAATAGTTGGTGGTATTAGAGACTATGTAGTTCGTATGGGATTTCTATTTAGCGAAGGGTACATACGCAGCCAAGGCACTGGAGGAAGCGAGTTTAACTATCACGAGGATGACATGTACCAAATAAATGGCTTGAGGTGTCTTATGACCGGTGTCCTACGAGAGATGAAGGTTAGTATTGCGGATCATCGGAATGTATCTTGTGGCTTCGCGTCAAGTGTAGGGAGTCCACTATCAACGATCAGATTGCGGGGTCATGTTCTATATCAGTTGGGACCTGAGATGTATTTATGTGGTATTAAAAGGTTCTCCGAAACTTGTATATGATTAAGAGGTGAGATTGTATGGGATGATGTTGGGGCTTGCGGTATTTTCGCATCCTCAATAATTCTAAATGTTTGTACCAGCGGGGTCACAAAAATAATTTCAGAATATTCATAATACTACAGTAAGTTTTTACAATGCACTACCGACACGGGATTCCTGTAATGGTTAATCCAGTTATCCGGCACATACTCAGTGTGAGCAGCCAAACCCGCAGAGGGGTTTCTATGAGTGTGGTGATACTAGGCACATCTTGAGAGATTATCCCAGACTTGGGAGGGGTAGATTTCATCAGATCACTCCACCTACAAGCTTTATTCCAGTTAACACTACACGTGCACAGTCAGTTAGAGATGGAGGACAGACGGGTAGTGGGCGCCTAAGAGGTGGAGGTCCGACCCGTTGATATAATCGCTATGATTTGGCTGAGGCCGATACACTAGATGGTTCGTTACAGGTACGATCCTGATTTTGTTATAAAAGGATATTTTCTCTTAATTTGATTCGGTCTTGAATATTGAGGTGAGTCCTCCTATTATGCTCCGCTTATGGGTGAACTCTGTAATTTTGTGACCCACTTATATGTTTATCCCTGTTGGGAGATTTGAAGATGTGAGCCCGTGTCTGTCATTTTAATTTTGTACACCATTGAGGGATCTAAGTCCAAAAGTAATTAATATTATTCATTTGGGTTTATTATATTTCGGAATGATCGATTCCAATTATTATGAATTATATGCCCTACCGGTATGAGGGTTCATTATGTGTTGTGAAAACTATTTACGAAATTTATTGAAAAGAATAAAGAAAAGAAATTGAAATTTTCAGTTGGCACAATGTGCAAAATACTTGTGATATGGAGTTGAGGATGAGTTCCTCGCATTTTTATATGATGTGAAATATTTAAACCTAGCTACAAGCCACAGTAGGAGTATATAAGGACGAGGTCCTTGTGGTGAAATATTTATGAGTTCAAATTCTCCCTTTTGTGAAGTTTAAATTGTACTAGAGTATTAATAGGGAGTCATGCCTGATAGGCTTATGTGATAATTCTTTTATGTGTTTATGTGTCATAATTGTGCTGTAATTATTGGGTTTTAGCCTACGAGGTGAGTGCCCAGGTGGCGTTAAATGTGACTCATTAATCCGAGTAAGCAATTATAAGGTCTTCATGCCTCATATTCTATTGTCAGTGTTGTAAAAAATCGAAATGAGGTGGTGGTTAATATTAGATTAATTGCTGATGCTGGAATTAATTATGAACAACTTATAAGACCATAGATGTGGTGATGAGCATACATATGATGTGCTTCATGTCCTGATATCATTATGATAATGCAGTGCTTGTAATACTGAGATTGGTGTTATTGATATATACCTTATGGTGTTTTGTTGTGTTATAGATGTGTTGTTAGGAGTTGTTTTGGTGTTACTCTGGTAGGTGGATTGGCCCAATTACAGGGGAGACTCTGCCAAAATTTCTGAAAAATTTGGGAGTTAGAAAAATTTGGGAGATTGTTATGTGTGAAAGAAGAGAAAAGTTATGTTATATGTTTGAGGGCGGACTCTACTCATCATTCAAGGGCGAATGAACCTAAGCGGGGGAGAATGTAATATCCCGGATGTAACGATCCGTCTTGTCATTTTAAGAATTTATGCCACGTTCAGTGACTTAAGGTTTCGAGAAGCCTCGCAATATATATTATGACCCGCGTGTGTGGTCGAGTTTGAATTACGGGTGATTCAGAGTGATTTGGGACACTTAGTTCCTAAAAAGGGAGCTTAAGTCTTAGGATTTTAACCGTAGTCAGAATTGTATAAAGACGACTCCGGAATGGAGTTCCGTCGGTTCCGTTAGCTCCGTATGATAATTTTGGACTTAGGAGCGTGTCCGAAAATTATTTGGAGGTCTGTAGTAGAATTAAGCTTGAAATGGCGAAACTCAAAATTTTAGAAAATTTGACCGAGGGTTGACTTTTTGATATCGGGGTCAGAATATGATTCCGAGATTTGGAACAGCTCCGTTATGTTATTTGGTACTTGCCTGCAAAATTTAACGTCATTCCGGGCTGGTTTGATAGGTTTCGACACGAGTTTTAGAAGTTGGAAGTTTTTGAAGTTCATAAGTTCGATTTGTGGTGCGATTTATATTTTCGGCGTAATTTGATGTGATTTAAAATCTCAAGCGAGTCCGTGATATGTTATGGGACTGGTTGGCATGATTGGATGGGGTCCCGAGGGGCTCGGGTGTGTTTCGGGGTGGTTTCGAACCAAATTGGAGCTATTTGGACTGTTGTTGCTAAAGTATGGTTTCCTTCTTCGCGAACGCGAAGGGAGTCCCGCGTTCGCGAAGAGGAATTTGAGGGGCTGATGATTTGTCCTTCGGGAACGCGAAGCTGTGAACGTGAACGCGAAGAAGGAGCATGGCAAGCCTTCGCGAACGCGGCCCAGGCAACGCGAACGTGAAGAAGAAAGGAAGATAGGGGCCTGGGGTCGTTTGTCCTTTGCGAACGCAAAGCGTGGAATGCGAATGCGAAGGAGTTGGTCAGCTGGTCATCGCGAATGCGACGAGGGGTTCGCGAACGCGAAGAGGAAATGATGGGGCAGAAACAACTGGCCTTCGCGAACGCGACAAGGAGATCGCGAACGCGATGAAGGATTTGAGGAAATTGGGTTTTGGCTTTCGCGAACGCGAGGCAATGGTCGCGAACACGAAGAAGGCTTATCTGGGCAGAATTAAAAGTCCCAAAAACGGGGGTTTGAGTTCATAACTCAAAATCAAAGTTGGAGCTCGGTATAAGGTAATTTTTGGAGAGATTCTTGCGTGGATATTTGGGGTAAGTGATTCTTATCCAGTTTTGATTAATTTCCATGATTATGTCTTTGAATCCATCGTTTAATTCTGATTTAATGGAGGAAAAATTAAGATTTTTATAAAATCTTCCAAAAATAAAAATTTAAGATTTGGAAGTCGAGTTGTTATTGGAATTCGATAAAATTGGTATGGTTGAACTAGTATCGGAATGGGTGTTCGCATTTCATGAAAATTATGTCGGGTTCCGAGAGGCGGATCCCGCATTAACTTTTGTTGACTTTTGGAATAAATGTTTAAGTCGACGTATTATTATCCGGAATTATTTTCGATGAATTTTAATGAAGTTATACAATTAATTTGGATAGATCTGAGCTGCCAGGAGGTCAATTCAAGCAAGAAGGCGATTTTGGAACATCGGCATAACTTCAAATAGGTAAGTGTCTTGCTTAACCTCGAGTGGGGGAAATTCCCCTAAGGCATTGAGTCTTATGTGCAACTTGGGTAATTGATAACCATGTATGCGAGGTGACAAGTACGTACTTGGTTTATATGTGCAAATTTTATTGAGTTAAAAGTCTTGAGCATATTGGGTAGTAAATTGAATAATCGTTGGCATGTATTTAATCATCTACTTGTCGTGCCTAAACCCTTGTTGTTGACTCTATTGTTATAAGACAATGTGATGTGATTGTTATTTGATTATTTATGAAATTTCGTGAATTTGCTAGTTTGATAATTATTGGAATTTAATTTCATTTTGGATTTTTCCCTCTGCAAATAATTAATTAAATGAGCTTAAAAATAGGTGTTTATATAATTATTGAAAATTTGATCTTTTATGAAGACTTTGCTTTATGTTGAGTAATTTCTATCTCTATTGATTTTTTATGGGTGTTGTACACATTGTGTGGAGCATTTAGCTATTTGCTATGAAATTAATTGACTTGGTTGTAGCTTTGAAATTTGGTTATGGCCATTGGGCAAATTATGATATGAATTGATTTTTGTTATATTGTTGTGATAATTTCCCATGTAAAATGTTGTGTTGTGTGAGTTGTTATTTTGGGGAGATAAGGGTGGCATTTCACCATTGATATTATGTGGTTATAAGGGTGGCATTTCACTGTTGTGTTTGTTCGCTATTGATATTGTTTGGGCGGAGCGATAAGGGTGGCTAAAGGAGCGATAAGGGTGGCTATTGATATTGTCTGGGCGGAGCGATAAGGGTGGCTATAGCCTATAGGAGCAATAAAGGTGGCAATAGGAGCGATAAGGGTGGCTATTGTCAGGGACGATATGTGATGATGTGGAGTTGTGGTGTTGACAATTTTCATGTGATGTGATTTTCTTGTGTTTATTTTTATACCTTATGCAACTTGTCTAGTTGTTAGTAAATTGATAATAATCTGATTTATGTTGAAATTGGGAGCCTCTGGCTATTGTTAGGCAGTTTATAAAATGAAATGTGGGCACGAGGTACCGTGAATTGTGATATGAGAGGGGGATATTGGCACGTGAATTGTCCGTGCAGTTGTGATATAAAAATGTGGGCACAAGGTGCTGTGATGAAATGATAATCATATTTGGCACGTGAATTGTCCATGCAGTTGTGATATGAAATGAGGGCACGAGGTGCCGGGCAAATATGATGATTTAATTATGGGCACGAGGTGCCGTAGAAATATGAAAATGGGCTGAGACCCGTATTTACGAAAAATATGAAAATGGACTGAGACCCGTATTTTTGATAATTTTGTAATGAGGTATCACATGGTGACTTTTTAATTGAAAGAATTATATTCAAAATAATTATTTGGAAGGAGTTTTACTTATAAAGTATTATATAAAAGAATTGTGTATTGAAAGATATTTATTTGAGCAAATTGTATTTGAAAAAATTTATTGAAAAAATTATATTTGAAAAATAATTATTTGAGAAAATTATATTTGAAAGAGAGTTATCTGGAAGAACTATGTGAAATACATTTATTTGAAGGGCTTGATTTAATTGTGTAATTGTGTTTATTAATTGTTGAGTGATATTAATGGTATTCTTGTTGTCTGTTGTGCATATCACTGGTTATTTTATCCTGCCCTTATTATTATTTGTTCAAAGGGAATTTCGTATATTATATTGCACAGGTTATTAGACTAGTGAGTGTCTTAACTGTACCTCGTCTCTACTCCATTGAGACTAGGTGCCATCACGACTCCTGTGGTGGGATTTTGGGTCGTGACAAGTTGGTATCAGAGCTCTAGGTTCATAGATTCTACGAGTCACGAACGAGTCTAGTAGAGCCTTGCGGATCGGTACGGAGACGTCTGTACTTATCTTCGAGAGGCTACAGAACTGTTAGGAAATTTCTATTTCTTTCATTCCTGTCGTGCGAAATTTGTTGAATTTGGAATTGGACCTTTGTATCTCCATTCTCTCACAGATGGTGAGGACACGTGCTACTGAGTTAGCTGAGCAGGCATCCGCACATACTGCTAGGGCTGCAAGAGGTTGAGGCCGAGGTAGAGGTCGAGGAAGGGCACGTGCTGCGACTAGAGCACCTGTCAGAACAGCAGTTGAGGAGCCACTAGTAGCTCCAGTTGGGGGACAAGTACCAGAAGCCCATGTTGTTACCCCCGGACTTCGGGAGACCTTAGCACAGTTCCTGAGTATGTTTGGTACATTAACTCAGGCGGGATTGATCTCTGTTGCACCAAATATTTGGCATATTGGGGGAGTAACTCAGACTCCTACCACAACTCCAGAGCAGCAAGTTCACGTTGGTCAGGTTTCGGGTGTAGTACCGGTACAACCTGTTATTCCGGTTCGGCCTGAGGTCAGGCCCGAGGCATCAGAAGAAGAACAAAAGAGACTTGAAAGGTTAGACCAGTCGATGCCACACCACTAACTTGGGCTCAATTTTCGGAAATGTTCTTGAAAGAGTTTGTTCCCCAGACTCTCAGAGATGCGTGGCACACAGAGTTTGAACGCTTGCGTCAGGGCACTATGACAGTATCAGAATATGCTATCAGGTTCAATGAGTTAGCCCATCATGCACCTATCTTGGTTCCTACAATCAGAGAACGGGTCCGCAGATTCATTGAGGGGCTCGATTATGATATTAAAATATGTATGGCTCGAGAGTTGCAAACTGATGCCCCATTTCAAAAAGTAGTGGAGATTGCAAGGAAGATTGAGGGTGTTTTAGGCGAGGAAAGGGAGTCTAAGGAGGCCAAAAGGTATCGAACATCTGGAGGGTTCAGTGGACTTTACTCTTCAGCTAGAACCCATTATAGCGGAAGCTCGAGCAGTCGGTCAGCTCAGTCTGCACATCAGAATACTCGGAGTGCTCCAGTTTACAGTGCACCACCGACACGAGATTCTTACATTAGTTATTCCAGTTATCCGGCACAGACTCAGTACGAGCAGTCGCGATCTTAGAGGGGTTGTTATGAGTGTGGTAATACTAGGCATATCATGAGAGATTGTCCGAGACTTGGGAGGGGTGGATTTCATCAGAACACTCCAGCTACAAGCTTTATTCCAGTTGATACTCTACGTGCACAGTTAGCTAGAGGTGGAGGACAGGCGGGTAGTGGGCGCCTAAGAGGTGGAGGCCCGACCCGTTGATTTAATCACTATGATTTGGCTAAGGCCTATACACCAGATGGTGTCGTTACAGGTACGATCCTGATTTTTATTATAAAAAGATATTTTCCTTAATTTGATTTGGTTCTGAATATTAAGGTGAATCCTCCTATTATGCTCCACTCATAGGTGAGCTTCATAAATTTGCGACCCACTTATATGTGTATCCCTGTTGGGAGATTTAAAGATGTGAGCCCGTGTCTGTTATTTTATTTCTGTACACCATTGAGGGCTATAAGTCCAAAAGTAATTTTTATTATTCATTACAGTGGGTTTAATGTGTTTTAGAATAATTGATTCTAATTTTTAGGAATTATACGCCCTACCAGTATGAGGGTTCATTATATGTTGTGAAAATTGTTTATAAAAGGTATTGAAAAGAAGAAATAAAGGAAATTAAAATTTTCAGTTGGCACAATGTGCAACATAATTTTGACTCGGATTTGAGGACGATATCCTCGCATTTTTACATGATGTGAAATATTTAAACTGGGCTGCAAGCCGCGATGGAAGTTATATAAGGACGAGGTCTTTGTGGTGAAATGTTTATGAGTTTAAAATTCTCCCTTGTGAAATTTAATTTGTGCAATAATATTAATAGGGTGTCATGCCTGTTAGGCTTATTTGATAATGCTTGTATATTTTCTGTTCATATTCATCCATTTTTGTGCGGTAAATATTGAGTTTTAGCCTATGAGGTGAGTGCCCAGGTGGCGTTAAATGTGACTCATTAATCCGAGTAAGTAATTATGAGTCTTCATGCCTCACGTTCTGTTGTCAATGTTGTAAAAATTTGAAACGAGGTGATGATTAATATGAGATTAATTGATGATGTTGGAATTAATTATGAACAGCTTTTAAGACTAGAGATGTGGTGATGAGCATACATATGATGTGCTTCATGTCCTGATATCATTATGATCAGGCAATGCTGAGATTAATGTTATTGATATATACCCTGTGGTATTTTGTTGGATTATGGATATGTTGTTAGGAGTTGTTTGGGTGTTACTCTGGCAGGTGGATAGGCCCAATTATAGGGAAGACTATGCTGAAATTTCTGAAAAATTTGTGAGTTAGTAAAATTTGGAGGATTGAGAATTTGCAAAAGAAGAGATAAATATGTTATGTGTTTGAGGGCGAATGATCCTAAGCGGGGAATAATATAGCACCCTAGAGAAAGTTTTGAGCTACTTCAACACTATTGAGGAAATTTACATGTGCATAGGCACGAGTTGCTATAGCCAGTTGAGACTAATGTTGTGCGTTGTTGTGAGAATTAAGGCATTTTTGGAGATGATTGGAGAGTTAGGGATTTTTCTTTAAAGCTTATAAGAATGGAGAAAAGAAATAATCTCAATTGAGATGGTGTTGTCGGACCCATGTTAAATTGGGGGAATGTAAAGTCACTCACAAGTATGTGTGCAAGAATATACTCAGTAATTTAAAATCCTCATAAAGATTCTTAGCACATTCGAGGACGAACGTTTGTTTAAGAGGTGGAGAATGTAACGACCCGACTTGTCATTTTAAGAATTTACGCCCCATTCAGTGACTTAAGGTTTCGAGCAACCTCACAATATGTATTATGACCCGCGTGTGTAGTCGAGTTAGAATTACGGATGATTCGGAGTGATTTGGAACACTTGGTTCCTAAAGAGGGAGCTTAAGTCTTAGGATTTTGACCGTAGTCAGAATTGTATGAAGACGACTCTAGAATGGAGTTCCGTCGGTTCCGTTAGCTCTGTATGATGATTTTGGACTTAGGAGCGTGTGCGGAAAATTATTTGGAGGTCCATAGTGGAATTAAGCTTGAAATGGAAAAACTCAAAATTTTGAAAAGTTAGACCGGGGGTTGACTTTTTGATACCGGGGTCAGAATGCGATTCCGAGAGTTGGAACAGCTCCATTATATTATTTAGGACTTGCTTGCAAAATTTGACGCCATTCTGGGTTGGTTTGATAGGTTTCGGAATAAGTTTTAGAAGTTGGAAGTTTTTGAAGTTCATAAGTTCGATTTGTGGTGCGATTTGTATTTTTGGCGTAATTTGATATGATTTGAAACCTCGAGCGAGTTCGTGATATGTTATGGGACTAGTTGGCATGATTGAATGGGGTCCTGAGGGGCTCGGGTGTGTTTCGGGGTGGTTTCGGACCAAATTGGAGATGGTTGGACTGTTGTTGCTGAAGTCTGGTTTCCTTCTTCGCGAACGCGAAGGGAGTCCTGCGTTCGCGAAGAGGAATTTGAGGGGCTGATGATTTGGCCTTCGCGAACGCGAAGTATGAACGCGAACGCGAAGAAGGAGCATGGCAAGCCTTCGCGAATGCGGCCCAGGCAACGCGAACGCGAAGAAGAAAGGAAGATAGGGGCCTAGGGTCGTTTGGCCTTAGCGAACGAGAAGTGTAGAACGTGAATGCGAAGGAGTTGGTCAGCTGGTCATCGTGAACATGATGAGGGGTTCGCGAACACGAAGAGGAAATGATGGGGCAGAAACAATTGGCCTTCGCGAACGCGACGAGGAGGTCGCGAACGCGATGAAGGATTTGAGGCAGTTGGGTTTTGGCCTTCGCGAACGCGAGGCAATGGTCGCGAACGTGAAGAAGGCCTATATGGGCAGAATTAAAAGTCCCAAAAACGGGGGTATTAGTTCATAACTCAAAATCAATGTTGGAGCTCGGTAGAAGGCGATTTTTGGAGAGATTCTTGCGTGGGTGTTTAGGGTAAGTGATTCTTATCCAGTTTTGATTAATTTCTATGATTATGTCTTTGAATCCATCATTTAATTCTGATTTAATGGAGGAAAAATCAAGATTTTTATAAAATCTCCCAAAAACAAAAATTTAAGATTTGGAAGTCGAGTTATTATTGGAATTCGATAAAATTGGTATGGTTGAACTCGTATCGGAATGGGTGTTCGGATTTCATGAAAATTATGTCGGGTTCGAGAGGCGTGTCCCGCGTTGACTTTTGTTGACTTTTGGAATAAATTTTTAAGTCGACGTATTATTATCCGGAATTATTTCCGATGAATTTTAATAAAGTTATACAATTAATTTGGATAGATTTGAGCTGTCAGGAGGTCAATTCAAGCAAGAAGACGATTTTGGAACATCAGCATAACTTCAAAGAGGTAAGTGTCTTGCTTAACCTCGAGTGGGAAAAATTCTCCTTAGACATTGAGTCTTATGTGAAACTTGGGTAATTGAAAACCATGTACGCGAGGTGACGAGTACGTACTTGGTTTATTTGTGCAAATTTTATTGAGTTAAAAGTCTTGAGCATATTGTGTAGTAAATTGGATAATTGTTGGCATGTGTTTAATCATCTACTTGTCGTGCCTAAACCCTTGTTGTTGACTCTGTTGTTATATGACAATGTGATGTGATTGTTATTTGATTATTTATGAAATTTTGTGAATTTGCTAGTTTGATAATTATTGGAATTTAATTTCATTTTGTATTTTCCCCTCTGCAAATAATTAATTAAATGAGCTTAAAAAGAGATGTTTATATAATTATTGAAAATTTGATCTTTTATGAAGACTTTGCTTTATGTTGAGTAATTTCTATCTCTATTGATTGTTTATGGGTGTTGTACACATTGTGTAGAGCATTTAGCTATTTGCTGTGAAATTAATTGACTTGGTTATAGCTTTGAAATTTGGTTGTGGCCATTGGGCAAATTATGATATGAATTGATTTTTGTTATGTTGTTGTGATAATTTCCCGTGTAAATTGTTGTGTTGTGTGAGTTGTTATTTTGGGGAGATAAGGGTGGCATTTCACCGTTGATATTATGTGGTTATAAGGGTGGCATTTCACTGTTGTGTTTGTTGGCTATTGATATTGTCTGGGCGGAGCGATAAGGGTGGCTATAGGAGCAATAAGGGTGGCAATAGGAGCGATAAGGGTGGCTATTGATATTGTCTGGGCGGAGCGATAAGGGTGGCTATATGAGAGATAAGGGTGGCAATAGGAGCGATAAGGGTGGCTATTGTCAGGGGAGCAATAAGGGTGGCAATAGAAGCGATAAAGGTGGCTATTGTCACGGACAATATGTGATGATGTGGAGTTGTGGTGTTGACAATTTTCATATGATGTGATTTTCTTGTATTTATTTTTATACCTTGTGCAACTTGTCTCATTGTTAGTAAATTGACAATAATCTTATTTATGTTGAAATTGGGAGCATGTGGCTATTGCCATGCGGTTTATAAAATGAAATGTGGGCACGAGGTGCCGTGAATTGTGATATGAGAGGGGATGTTGGCACGTGAATTGTCCGTGCAGTTGTGATATAAAAATGTGGGCAAGAAGTGCTGTGATGAAATGATAATGATATTTGGCACGTGAATTGTCCATGCAGTTGTGATATGAAATGAGGGCACGAGGTGCCGGGCAAATATGATGATTTAATTATGGGACGAGATGCCGTGAAAATATGAAAATGAGCTGAGACACGTATTTACGAAAAATATGAAAATGGGCTGAGACCCGTATTTTTGATGATTTTGAAATGAGGTGTCACATGGTGACTTTTTAATAAGAATTATATTCAAATGGCTTCAAAAATGCAATGAAATCGGCTTACCTAGTCTTAGAGACTAGGTGCCATCACGACTCCTGTGGTGGAATTTTGGGTCGTGACACCGGAGTACTTCAATACTATCAAGAAAGTTGATGTGTGCGTAGGCACGAGTTGCTATAGCTAGTTGAGACTAATATCGTGCGTCAAGGTAAAAATCAAGTATTTTGGAAATGATTGGAGAGTTAGGGATTTTGCTTTAAAGCTTATAAGAATGGAGAAAAGAAACAATCTCAAATGAGAGGGTGTTGTCGGGCTTATTTCTAATGCGATAATGTGGGATCAACCGTGAGTATATGTGTAAAAGTAAAATCATTAATTTGGTAATCTCAGAATAATTCTTAGCACGTTTGAGGAAGAACGTTTGTTTAAGAGGTGGAGAATGTAACGACCCAGTCGGTCGTTTTGAGAATTAATGCCCCGTTCCACGACTTAAGGTCTTAAGCAACTTCGTATTATGTGTATTGACTTACGTGCGTGGTTGAATTCAGTTACCGGATGATTCGGGGTAATTTGGGACACTCGATCCCTAAAATGGAAGTTTAAGTCTTAGGATTTTGACCATAGTCGGAAATGTGTGAAGACGACTCCGGAATGAAGTTTTGTCGCTTCCGTTAGCTCTGTTGGGTGATTTTGGACTTAGGAGCGTGTCCGAAAAATTATTTGGAGGTTCGTAGTGGAATTAAGCTTGAAATGGCGAAAGACGAATTTTTAAAAAATTTGACTGGGGGTTGACTTTTTGATATCGGGGTTGGAATCCGATTCTGAAAATTTGAATAGCTTCGTTATGTAAATTATGACTTGTGTACAAAATTTGAAGTCATTCCGGATTGATTTGATGTGTTTCGGCACAAGATATAGAATTTGAAAGTTCAAAATTCATAGACTTTGATTTGAGGTGTGATTCGTCATTTTGATATTGTTCGATGTGATTTGAAGCCTCGAGCAGGTCCGTGTTATGTTATGGGACTAGATGGTGTGATTGGACGGGGTCCCGAGGGGCTCAGGTGAGTTTTGGGGTGGTTTCGGACCATTTCTAGGCCATTTATAGCTGCTGGTTTTTGGCTACAACAGTGTGCTATGCTATCGCGTGGAATTGGCCGCGATCGCGAAGCACAAAATGGGGAAAAATGGCCAGTGAATCGCGATCGCGGAAGCGCGTAGAGGAACGTTCTACTGCATTGACCCGACTTTGGAAGCTTATATCTCGCAATATATAAGGAATTTGGAGATGATCCAAAAATAAAAGTTATATCCCTTTGTGTCTACTATTTGTAATTTGGAGGTATGTACAAAAAGTTATGGTAGATACACTACAGGCTATCTGGGAAGAGTTTGGAAATCTCTGTTGCATAGGGCTAACTTTGGAAGCTTATATCTCGAAATCTATAAGGAATTAGAAGATGAGAAATATATTAAAGTTATAGCCCTTGGAATCTAGTCTTCAGAAAGTTAAACCATTCATTATTTGGAGTTTTGTACAAAAAGTTATGACCGTTATACTAGAGGCTGTTAGGAAGAGTTGAGAAGTTTGTTCTTCGCGATCGCGATTGGTTTTCCACGATCGCGAAGAGCAATTTTGGGGCTGAAAAATTTTGTGATTCACGATCGCGAAGAGTAAATACCTGGGCAGTAGCTATATTTTGAGGTTTGAGCCATTTTTGACATATTTGGAGCTATGGAGCTCGAATTGAAGCGATTTTTTAGGCGATTTTCACCATATGGATTAGGGTAAGTGTTCTATATCCTAAAGTATTTATATTTCATGAATCTATGATTATATTCATCGTTTTATTCAGATTTTAATGGACGAAATCAAGATTTTTGCAAAATCTTCCAAAAACGAAAATTTAAGATTTGGAGGTCGAGTTTTTATCGGAATTTGATAAAATTGGTATGGTTGAACTCGTATCGAATTGGGTGTTCGTATTTCATGAAAATTATATCGGGTTCCGAGGGGCGGGTCCCAGGTTAACTTTTGTTGACTTTTTGAAATAAATTTTTAAGTCGACGTATTATTATCCGGAATTATTTTTGATGAATTTTAATGGAGTTATACAATTAATTTGGATAGATTTCGGCAGTCTGGAGGTCAATTCAAGAAAGGATGCAATTTTGGAATATCGGCATAACTTCAAAAGGGTAAGTATCTTGCCTAATCTCAAGTGGAGGAATTACCTCTTAGGCATTGAGTCTTATGTAAAAATTGTGTGATTTGAAAGCCGTGTACGCGAGGTGACGAGTACGTACTAAGGCTTATATGTGCAAATTTTATTGGTTTAAAGTTTTAGGCATTCTCATGTATTAAATTAGATAATTGTTGGCATTAGTAAATCCTTGAATTATCACGCCTCATTCCTTATTTGTCAAGTTTGTATTTTATATAATAACTTGGTGTTATTGTCATTTAGATTTTATGTGAATTACATGTGTTTGTTAATTTGATATTTTTCTTGGAATTAAATTCATGATGGAATCCTTATCTGCAAATGTTTATTAAATAAGTTTAAATTGAGGAGTTAATATAATTATCAAGAATTTGGATTAAGGAAAGCGTTGCCCTATACTGAGTATTTTTCACCTCTGTTGATTGTTTTGAGGTTTTATATACATTGTGTGGAGCCTTGGGCTATTTGTTGAGAAATTTATTGATTCTGCTACATATTTGGAACTTGATTGTGGTCCGTGAAAAAATGGTAATATGAATTATTGTATTGTGTTGTGGATTAAACAGTCTCCTTGACGTTATTTATGCTTCCTACCTTCCTTGTTAATGATATACATGTGCTTGGTGAGGAAGAATGTAAAGCACGAAGGGTGATGCCGTGCCATTTGAATTATATTATCATGTGAGGGAGAGTGTAAAGCACGAAGGGTGATGCCGTACCATTGAGAGTGTAAAGCACGAAGGGTGATGTTTTGCCGTTTCATTTATATTATCAGGTGAGGATGAGAGTAAAAGCACGAAGGGTGATGCCGTGCCGTTTCATTTATATTATCAGGTGAGGATGAGAGTAAAAGCACGAAGGGTGATGCCGTGCCATTTCATTTATATTATCAGGTGAGGATGAGAGTAAAAGCACGAAGGGTGATGCCATGCAATTATTTTTATACTATCATATTCATGGCACGAAGGGCGTTTCCGTGCAGGTGAGGACGAGAGACATACATTATATTGTGATATCATTTTGTTGTGTATACATTCATGCCTTTATCTTGAGATGTTATTGTGCACCTATGTTTTCTGTGTGACTTGTAGTCGTTGTTGCTTCATGTGTGCCTCCACTTTATTTCTTTTATTGTTATTGGCATTTCTCCCACCTAGTTGGTACTATTATATGTATGCACAGTGAGGAAGATATAAATGCATGAAGGGTGTTGCCGTGCCAATTGATTTGAATCAAATATATATATATTGGGTGAGAATGAGCTAAGTGCACGAAGGTATTGCCGTGCCATTTGATGTGATATGTTGAATGTATTCCTCATGCCAGGAAAGTTAAATGAGGCGTCACATGGTGACTTTTATTCGAAAGAATTGTATTAGAAAGATATTTATTTGAAAAAATTATATTATAAAGATATTTACTTGAGAGAAGTATATTTGAAAGATATTTATTCGAAAGAATTATATTAAAAAGATATTTATTTGAAATAATTATATTATAAATATATTTACTTGAAAGAAGTATATTTGAAAGATATTTACTTGAAAGATTATATTCGAAAGGTATTTACTTGAAAGAATTATATTTGAAAGATATTTACTTGAAAGAATTATATTTGAAAGATATTTACTTGAAAGAATTATATTCGAAATATATTTACTTAAAAGAATTATATTTGAAAATATATTTATTGAAAAGGATTATATTCCAGAGATTTTTATTGAATAACTTAGATAAAAGATGTATATTCTGAAGGACCTAATTAATTGGTTGTACCTGTGTTTATTACTCGTTTGAGCAATATTTATGGTGTTCCTGTTACCTTGCTGTTTAAATCACTAGTTGATTGATGTTGCTATTGCTGCTATTTATTTTCTATTATTTTTGCATGCTATATTTCACAGGTTATTAGACTAGTGAGTGTCTTGACTGTACCTCGCATCTACTCCATTGAGGTTAGTCTTGATACTTACTGGGTACCGACCGTGGTGTACTCATACTACACTTCTGTATATTTTTGTGCAGAGCCAGGTATTGGAGATATCAGACTTGAACAGAGTTAAAAAGGGATCGTAAGGATTCAAGGTAGAGTTGCTTGGTCGTCGCAGTCCCTTGGAGTCTTTTCATTTTATTGTACTGTTAATTTGTAATCAAACAGTATTGTATATTCGGTCCTCGTGATCATTTCATGTATTCAGTTAGAGTTCGTGACTCAGTACTACCAGTCTTGGGAGATGGTATATTCATATTTGTTCCGCTGTTAGTTTTGATTACTTATTTTTTTTTTAAATGGCTTTGAAATGTAATGGAAATCAGCTTACCTAGTCTTAGAGATTAGGTGTCATCACAACGCCTGTGGTGGGATTTTGGGTCGTGACAATAAACTAGAAAACAACATTTCCTATTTGAGAAATAATTCACAATTACATATTATATTACCATCGTGTGCATCTAATCTATATATATACTATATTAAAAGCACGAAGGCCCTTAGCAAAATATCGTTCGTCTTTTTACCATTTTAAAATAGAGTTCACACTACACAAAATAGTCATTTGCTTATTCTCCTAGTTAATATTTATGAGTTTTAAATTTAATGTCACGGCCTAAAATCCCACTACAGGAGTCGTGATGGCACCAAGTCTCTAAGATTATGTAAGCCAATTTCCATTACATTTTTGAAGCCATTTGTTTTTGAATTAAATAAGTAATTAAAACTAACAGCGGAACAAATATAAATATACAACCTCCCAAGACTGGTAGTACTGAGTCACTAACTCTAACTTAATACATAGAATGATCACGAGCACCGAATATACAATATTATTTTATTACAAGTTAACAGTACAATGAAATGAAATGACTCCAAGGGACTGCGACGACCAAGCAGCTCTACCTTGAATCCTTACGATCCCGCTTTAACTCTGCTCAAGTCTGTTATCTTCAATACCTGGCTCTGCACAAAAATGTGCAGAAGTGTAGTATGAGTACGTCACGGTCGGTAGCCAGTAAGTTTCAAGACTAACCTCAATGGAGTAGAGACAAGGTACAGTCAAGACACTCACTAGTCTAATAACCAGTGCAATATAATATACAAAATAATAGGAAACAAATAACAATAGGGCAACATGAAACAACCAGTGATAAGCACAGCAGACGGCAAGAATACCATTAATATCGCTCAACAATTAATAAGTACAATTACACCCAATTAAATCATTTCCTTCAAATAAATGTCCTTCACATATAATTCTTCCAAATAATTCTCTTTCAAACATAATTTTCTCAAATAATTATTTTTCAAATATAATTCTTTCAATAAATATTTTCAAATATAATTTCCTCAAATAAATATCTTTCCAATACAATTCTTTCCTATAATACTTTCTAAGTAAAAATCCTTCCAAAAAAATATTTTTAATATAATTCTCTGAGGTCGTTACACATACCTTAGCAAAATTTTCTTAGCAAATTTTCTCCGAGGTCGTTATACATAAGTTAACATCCGGTCAACCTTTTCAACTTAAATTCTAAACCTTGGAACTAAATGCTCTAAATCATTTCAAAGCCTCACCGAACCCAAACCAATTACCTCGACAAGCCAAATAACAACTGTAATTCATAATTTGAGCAGTAAATGGGAGAACGGGATTGCAATAATCAAAACGACCGGCCGGGTCGTTACACCTTATCGCTCCTATTGACACCCTTATCACTCCTATAGCCACATTTATCGCTCCGCCCAGACAATATCAATAGTCATCCTTATCGTTCCTATTGCCACCCTTATCGCTCCTATAGCCACCCTTATCGCTCCGCCCAGAAAATATTCCAACAAATACAACAACAGTGAAATGCCACCCTTATCTCCCCAAAATAATGATTCACACAACACAACAATTTACACGAAAAATTAACACGACAATATAATAAAATCAATTCATACCACAATTTGCCTAATGGCCACAACCAAATTCTAAAGATATAACAAAATCAATTAATTTTACAACAAATAGCCCAAGGCTCCACACAATGTATATAACACCCAAAAACAAGCAATAGAGATAGAAAAATAATCAACATAGGGCACACCTTCATTAAATCCAAATTTAGATAATTATATTAACACCTCTTCTTAAGTTCATTTAATTAATTATTTGCAGAGAAAAAATCCATAATGAAATTAAATCTCATGAATATCAAACTCACGGAATTCACATAAATATACAGGTAACATACACATCAAATCGTCATATAAAAATAAATTCAATAAATGCGAATTGAAGCATGGCAAACAGATGACTAAATAAATGCCAACAATTATCCAATTTACTGCACAATATGCCCAAGACTCTAACTCAATAAAATTTGCACATATAAGCCCGAGTACGTACTCGTCATCTCATGTACACGGTTTTTCACATTTCACAAATGGCACATAAGACTCGATGCCTAAGGGGTAATTCCCCCACTCGAGGTTAGGCAAGACACTTACCTTTTTGAAGTTATGCCGATATTCCAAAATTGCCTTCTTGCTTGAATTGACCTCCGGACAACTCAAATCTATCCAATTTAATTATACAACTTCATTAAAATTCATCGAAAATAATTCCGGATAATAATACATCGACTTAAAATTTTATTCCAAAAAACTCAACAAAAGTCAATGCGGGACTCGCTTCTCGGAACCCGACATAATTTTCATAAAATATGAACACCCATTCCGATACGAGTTCAACCATACTAATTTTATCGAATTCCAATAAAAAATCGGCCTCCAAATCTTAAATTTAAACCAAGAGGGTTTTCTAAATTTTTCAACACAATTCACTAATTCAGTGATAAAAACAACAATAGATTCATGTAATTTAACCAAAATCAAGTTAGGAATTCTTACCCCAATATTTTCCTTGAAAAACTCTCGAAAAATCGCCTCGCCCGAGCTTCCTTGGTCTAAAAATGGAAGAATGACACGAAATTGGACTTTATTCTGCTGCCCAGGGGTTTGTTCTTCGCGTTCGCGATGAACAAATTCTTCAAAAGTCATTTTCAAACTCTTCTCAAACAGTCTATAATATAATTATCATAACGTTTTGTACAAAACTCCAAATGATAAATGGTTTGATTTTCTGAAAACTAGACTCCAAGAGCTATAACCTTTATTTGTTGCTCATCTCCCAATTCCTTATAGATTATGAGATATAAGCTTCTAAAATAAGCCCTATGCAACAGAGATTTCCCAACTCTTTTCGGACAGCCTATAGTATATCTACCATAACTTTTTGTACACAACTCCAATCGAAAAATGGTTTACCTTTCTGAATACTAGACACAAAGGGCTACAATTTTTATTTTTGGATAATCTCCAAATTCCTTGTATATTGTGAGATATAAGCCTCTAAAATCAAACAACGAACAACAAAATTTCCTTCTTCGCGAACGCGAAGAACAAAGTCCTAACAGCAAAATCCTTCTTCCCGAACGCGAGAGGCTACTAGCGAACGCGAAGAACAATACCATAACCAGCAACTAGCAGCATCTAAACACCCAAACTTGGTTCAAAACTACCCCGAATCAAACCGGAGGCCCCCGGGACCCCGTCCAATCGTACCAACCAGTCCCAATACATAACACGAACCTGCTCGAGGTCTCAAATAATATCAAAGCCACGAATCATACCCAATTCAAGACTAATGAACTTTGAAATTTTAAATTCTATATCTTGTGCCGAAACACATCAAATCATTCTGGAATGACTTCAAATTTTGCACACAAGTCATAATTGACATAATGAAGCTATTCCAATTTCCAGAATCGAATTCCGGCCCCGATATCAAAAAGTCAACTCCCCCGGTCAAACTTTTCAAAAATTCATCTTTCGCCATTTCAAGCCAAATTCCTCTACAGACCTCCAAATAATTTTTCGGACATGCTCCTAAGTCCATAATCACCATACAGAGCTATTGACATCGTCAAAATTCCATTCTGGAGTCGTCTTCGCACAGTTCCGACTACGGTAAAAATCCTAAGACTTCCGTCTTGGGGACCAAGTGTCCCAAATCACTCAGAAACATCCGATAACTGAATTAAACCACGCACGCAAGTCAATACACATAATAAGAAGCTGCTCAGGGCCTTATGCCACCAGACGGGGCTTAAATTCTTAAAACGACAAGTCGGGTTGTTACATTTAATCAAATTTATTACTTATTAGAATTGAGTAAGAAGTTCTTATAATTAGGACTTTAATATTTAGGTTTTTCAAATTAATTTAAAATTTGACTATTAAAACTTTCCTTATTTGAGTTAGGTAAAAACTCTTAATACTTAGGAATTTAATATCGATTAAGATTTTACTTATATATAAATATAAATTCTTTCCTTATTTAAATTTTTTTTTGTAAGAATTATTACTTAAGTTTTTTAATATCTTCCAAAACAATACGACTTAAATGACTGTAGAAGTCGTTATCCAAGTTTTGAGAAAATAATTTTTTGAATGGGATACAAAAATGTGTGTGCCTGTCAAAAATAATTTAAAAAATAAATATTATAATAATTATTCTATTTTCTTAAACAACATAGTAGATGGCTTTAAGAATTTCAAATATGTTGTGAATTTCTAAAAATTATTACAACTCCGTTATTTTGGCCATATCTTTTTAATTAAGCAAGAAAATAATAAAGTTCTAGCTAATTTTTTTTTTATTGATTTGACCCAAAAATAAAAATACACAATTAAGATAGATAGTTATTTGCATATAAAAAAATAATAAATAATACACAATTGGTATTTTATTATTTTAGCTAAACCATTTTTATGCTAATGTGTTGGAATTCGGTTTAAATTTTTTAAATAAATTTGATCCGAAAATAAAATAAAATATACAATTGGATCAAATAGCCATTAAATCTAAAAAAGAAATTAAAAATACAAAACTAGATAAAATATGTTGTATATTAGATGAATTAAGAATAAATACATAATTATATTGTAATAAATAAATAATTATATTAACAATTGAAAAATATTACATCAGCAATTTGATTTTTTAATTTTTTTCACTTTCACGCGCCTAAAGGAGAGTGTATGTATCCACACTCTTTATCACATTACCATTCCGGAGTAACAATCAAATAGCCAACTTCGAGGGTAACTAAGACTATACTTTATTTAGGTGTGTAACGATTTCGTGCAAAGTTTAGAATTTTTTTTTTAACATAAGCACCATATTTTTGGCTCATAGATTGACATGGTTCTTTTAGAATCTACTAACGTTAATTAATTTCATTACAATCTTAGATTCTTACTTCCATAAAAGAAAATATTCGGATGCATGGTTGTGTGCTTGGACAAAAAAAAAAGTTCCCTCCAAAATAAAGAAATAGTAGATTAATCAAAATGTAGTGGTTGAATAATACATTTTGTAATAGTAATTTAGTCTTTTTTAATATGTTTGAAATAATTCATATAATATATCTCCTTGATCATAAAAATAGAAAAAATGTGTTTTGGTCTTGAGAGTTTCTTCGTTCGTTGAAGTTAGCTAATTAGGATCAACAACTTGTACAAACTTAAGCTTTTGTTAATTTTAATTTTATAACTCAAACTCAAATTCAAATATAATATTTATATAATTTTCTAAAATTTTATATTCATCGAGATAGATAAATATCCAAAAACTAGTTTTTTGGAAAAGTCTAGACTCACTAATCTAGATAAGCGTACCTAAAAACTAGTGCAGACAAAGATAAAGTCCTTATTTCAACAGACAAAAGTTTAAAATATTTTAAACCCAATGGATTATGTCCCTTTTTGAAGATGTAGGGACAAAAACAAGAAAATAGGGAAAATAGAAAAAGAGAAAAAGGGGTAGTATGGTAAGTACGAAACGGGAAAGGAGAAAAGGGGTGCCCCATTATGACCTAAATACCCATCGTTCTCAAGGTAAGCCCATAAGGCTGTAATACCCAACACAACCCTCGCAACCCTCAAATCCCTTTTGCCCCTCATTCCCTCTATTTCTCCAGCCTCCTTCCATTCCCTTCCTTGCCCTTACTCCTCTTTTCCGATTTTCCCCTTTCTCTCCTTCTCTCTCAGCCTACCCCTTTTACCCGCCATATTCAAATATTTCTCAGACCCTTTTCTTGGATTTCAATTTGGAACCCTATTTCGATCCTTTTTTTTCTCATTTGGATCAATTTTGGTGAAATCTGAGATGGGTTCTGATGGGTTTTGTGTTTTCTTGGTGTTTTGATTGAAAAAGCTGGAATCTTTGAGTTTTAGTTCACTTGGGTTTTAGGGCTGCTCGACAAAGTCTCGATCTTGATTTCAAAGAGCTAGTCTTTTGACTTTTGGCTCTCTCTTAATTGATGGTGAGTTTGGTTTTTATTGGGTTCCTGCTACTAGTTTGGTTTGTGGTTTTTGATGTTGTGATAAATAGATTGTTGGGACTATCTCTTTTACTCTATTGTTTGTTTTAGGGATTTGTACAGCTCAATTATATTGAGCCTTGTTGGTTTTAATTCATTCTTGTAGCTGAAAGGAGCTGCTATTTCACGGAGTTTGATCAGTGCTTTGGACTAATATAGTGCTGGGAGCAGGTCAGATTGTATTCCTTTAACTTTTGGTTTTTATTTGTCCTATCTTTTTTTATTTTTCTGGTTTTGAATTCTGATAATAGGTTTAGGTAACTGTGTTTACTTCTCCCTGCATACTCTCTGGTTCAATTAGCTAAATCATGAATCATTTACACTTTGAAGCAGGCCTTGGTGAAATCAGCTGAAGTAAAAATTAGTGATATTTGTTAGTCGTGAGTTGATACTTCATCAAGTGAGAGAAGAGTTTATCTTTTCTTGGTACATTTGCAAAGATTGGTGTCCCCATATTTCTCAGATTGGTAGAACAGGTGACAGAACAGCCTATTGATTGAAGTGTAGGTACTTTTGCAAAGATAAATGGCGAACCATGAGTTGATCCTTGGCCAAAATCACAATTTAGGTGTTGGTGATCAGAACCAGCAAATAGTGTTTGACCATTCTCATGATATGGGTATAAGCCAGAACCATGGATTGGAACTAGCAGAGAACCATAACGATGAGCACGAGATGGGTATAGGGCAGAGCCAAGATCATGACGGGAACCACGAGCATGAGTATGAGAACGAGAATGGTTTACCAATGGAGCGGAAGCCTGAGCATGAAAACCAGGAGTTGCCTGATGAAAACAATGAGTTAGATATTTCTGAACAAGATGAGTTAGGCATCGAGGAAAACCAAGAGCTTGGTGATAACATGGAATTAGCTGTGGTTGAGAGCCATGATATGGGAGTTGAACAACCTGAACATGTATTTGAAGTCCATGATGGCCAGATGGTTCTTGCTTCGTCAGGCCCTGTCATTCAGGCCCGAACTATTTCAGCAACACCTGATTATGAGCTACATGTGGGACAAGAATTCCCTGATGTCAAAAGCTGCCGAAGGGCTTTACGTGACACAGCCATTGCTCTTCACTTCGAGATTCAGACCATAAAATCTGATAAAACTCGTTTTACTGCTAAGTGTGCCAGTGAGGGCTGCCCTTGGCGCATTCATGCTGCCAAACTTCCAGGTGTACCCACATTCACTATCAGAACAATTCATGACAACCATACATGTGGAGGAATCGCGCATCTCGGCCATCAGCAAGCCTCAGTTCAGTGGGTGGCCAACTCTGTGGAGCAACGGCTCCGGGAAAACCCAAATTGCAAGCCAAAAGAGATCCTTGAAGAAATTCACCGGACTCATGGAATCACCCTGTCGTACAAACAAGCTTGGCGTGGAAAGGAACGAATAATGGCTGCTATGCGCGGTTCCTTTGAAGAAGGTTATCGCCTTCTTCCTCAGTACTGTGAACAAGTTAAAAGGACCAATCCAGGGAGTATAGCATCAGTTTACGCAAATCCTGCTGATAATTGCTTTCAGCGGCTTTTTATATCATTTCAGGCTTCTATTTTTGGTTTTCTAAATGCTTGTCGCCCTCTTCTTGGGCTTGATCGGACGTTCTTGAAAAGTAAATATCTTGGTACTTTACTTTTAGCTACTGGCTTTGATGGAGATGGCGGCCTTTTTCCGCTAGCATTTGGTGTTGTTGATGAGGAAAATGATGATAATTGGATGTGGTTTCTCTCTGAACTTCATACCTTGCTAGAGGTCAATACTGAAAACATGCCAAGACTTACCATATTGTCTGACAGGCAGAAGGGCATTGTAGATGGTGTTGAAGCAAATTTTCCCACTGCTTTCCATGGTTTTTGCATGCGTCATTTGAGTGAAAGCTTCCGTAAGGAATTCAACAATACAATGCTTGTTAACCTGTTGTGGGAGGCCGCACATGCTCTTACAGTAATTGAGTTCGAAGCAAAAATTCTCGAGATTGAGGAAATATCACAGGATGCTGCGTATTGGATTCGGCGGATTCCTCCACGATTGTGGGCCACAGCTTATTTTGAGGGCACAAGGTTTGGTCATTTGACTGCTAACATAGTGGAACAATTGAATAATTGGATTCTAGAGGCCTCTGGACTTCCAATAATTCAGATGATGGAATGCATCAGGAGGCAGCTTATGACTTGGTTCAATGAACGAAGAGAGACCAGTATGCAGTGGACGTCAATCCTGGTGCCTACAGCAGAGATGCGAGTTGCAGATGCTCTTGAGCGTGCCCGGACTTATCAGGTTCTTCGTGCTAATGAAGCTGAGTTTGAAGTGATATCTCATGAGGGTACCAATATTGTTGATATTCGGAATCGTTGCTGCCTTTGTCGGGGCTGGCAACTCTATGGTTTGCCCTGTGCACATGCTGTGGCAGCACTACTTTCTTGCCGGCAAAATGTCCACCGGTTTACTGAGAGTTGCTTTACTGTTGCAACGTATCGGAAGACATATTCCCAAACTATACATCCTATTCCAGATAAATCATTATGGAAGGAGTTGTCAGAGGGAGATCCAAATGCTGAGGAGCTTGTTATAAACCCACCTAAGTCACTTCGTCCTCCTGGCAGGCCAAGGAAGAAGAGAGTTAGAGCAGAAGACCGTGGTAGGGTGAAGCGGGTTGTGCATTGTAGCCGCTGCAATCAGACTGGCCACTTCAGAACGACATGTGCAGCTCCAATTTGAGTTGTCTCTGCAGACAATGAAATCTGTGTGATACCCTCTTCCCGTGCAGAATTTATCTTATGTTCTGTCAAAGGATATTTCTAGTTAGCTTCTCAGTCCATAGTGATAACTTTTCATCTACTAGTCTAGTAAGCTTTTCCTTTTTGGATTTGTCTTAATAATACATTGCAACAAAGGATAAGTTTGGTATTATAACAATGATAACAAGAAAATTGGTTTTCTTAGGTTGTGGATGCCACATGCAATTTACAGTCTTTGCATGCCCTCCTGTCTCCTCTCAATTGGCTGTTAACCCGGTATTTTATTACTAAAAAGATGCCAAGTGCAGGTGCAGCAGTTCCTTCTTTTGCTGTGCTCCAAACGGTCGTTTGGTTAATCCTGAGGTCTAGTATCAAAAGTAGAAGTTTACATTTTTGTTGTTGGTTATAATGTTGTGTATGCACACGTAGACAAGCATTGTGGTCAATGCTTATCATGCCTTGTATAGGATTTCAATGAAGCTAAGGTTCGGTTCATTGAGTTGATTATATTTAACTTTAATTTTTGGTTTTTGGGTCAGTGAAACTACCTATGAACCACCACATTGTTGCTGGTTCAGTATATTTGTAGGGTTTCGGCTATGGCTGGTTGACCGGTTAGAGTCGATGACATTGCCTTGCCCCAGTATTGCTGTTTTCTTCTAGTTGGTTGTCTATTTTCTTTGGCTTTGTCATTCTTTTTCCTTTTTTTTTATTGGTTAACCTGTGTTTCAGATTGACAAATTTGAAATGGCTCTGATTTACCAATCTCTGTTCATGCTGTTTTCTTGTTAGGAAATGAAACATGTGTCATCTGTACTTAGATGATTATCTTTTTTAGGGTTTCATATTGATTGGGAAGGATGCTTGGATTGACGATGTGTAGCATTACATGAAATTTAAGATATCTTTACTTGGTTGTCATCCACAGTGTGGTCCAACCTGGATTCTGGACTAGGGTTCAGGTTGCCAGTTTTATGCCGCACCTAAGAGTGTGGTATAGTTGACAATGAAATGAAAATGACAACAGGAGACCAAGGTTCAAATTTCAGCGAGATAAAAAACACTGTCTAAGCCTTGATAGGTAAAGCTCTTCGATACCTGTGCTAGTGGAAGGTAACAAGTGTCCGGTAAATTAGTTTGAGGTATACGTTTAAGATCACAGTTGTAAAACAAAAAAAGTTACAAGTTTGACGGTGAGCAGAATGGCAGCCTCCACTGTCAACTGAGCAAAGTTGTAACTAAAAGCAAACATTCGGGTTATAAAATTCTCAATTTATTTTTCGTTTCTCAAAATACTGGACTTTTCTTTCGTGGTTGTCCCAAATAACAGAAATAATTGTTATTGAACTGTATATGTAAAATAATTCTGGAGAAGATAAAATAACATATAAATAGAAATATAAACGAAACAGAATTTAATCCGAGCTCATTGAATTCACAGTGTTTCTTTAAGGAATTTAATCCCCTCCTAGTACTCAAGGTTGTGGATTATTTTCTCCCAGGATAGAACGAATTACACACTGGTGTAGCGATACTTCAAACACTAGTGTTTCAGCGAACACAAAGATCGGTAGCAAATCACACTTACTGTTGCTTTGTTTGTAGTTAAAACAATGCAGAAGATAGGAGGAGAAGTCAGAAATTCGTATGGAAAATCTGAGAGAATGGACTGATATTTATAGTCAATGTTGAGCTCAAACTTAAGAGGTGCAACTCTTCAAATTCGAAGAGGTGCCAACTATTTCTTCAAATCTGAAGAGGTGCAAATTGTTCTTCAAATCCGAAGAGGTGCAAACTGTTTTGTAAATGTCTTTTACAAAAAGCGAAGGGCATATACTATTACGTTTGGATTTAATATTAATATTCCGTTTACAAAAAATCGGATATTTAATAACAACTCTGTTAATATTTACTATTAACAAATAAATTTGGGCCAAAAACCGAAGCCGTAGCCGAGGGACGACGGCGGCGGCGCGAGGCTTGCCTTCTTCTTAACTCTTTAAGAGTTAGAAGAACCGCAATTGTATATATACCCATCAAAATCTTTTTCTCTTCCAATATGGGACAATATCCCTTTGTCAAGGAGGGAAACTCAAATATTTTCAATTTCACTCCATTTCCCATTCACCCTCTTTTAAGTTACATTTAAGCTTAAAAACTCAATAATTTTAAGCTACATTTAAGCTTAAAAATCCAATAATAATTTCTCTATTTGTATAGAATGTTGTACCTTTTACATTTGATCTTGTATAAAGTGAAATTTTCTGCCTTTTTCTTCTTATTATTATTAAAAATGGACATTGTTGCTTCTTTTTCTTTCGCTCTAGTATATTTTTGTATATGTAAGTTTTCCTCTCAATTTTACCTTTGGTATCATGTTTGATGTTTTCGAGCAGTTAATCCTGCTGACGCTGATTTGAAAGTTTTTTAAAAATGCAAAAATAAATAAATAAATAAATAAATTAGTAGAAACTAAAGCTTACTATTGAAGGCTGTAGCAATGAAAAAGTTAACATAAAGGGGATTTTACCCCGGAAAATGGCCCTTGAATTATTTGAAATAACTCAAAAATGCCTTCTGTTTGTTTTAGGTACCAAAAATATCCTTGCCGTCTATATTTTGGACCACAAATGCCTTTAAACCGTTAGTCTTGCCATTGAAGGAGACATGTCAGTCCAACTGGGTAAGATTTGCTTACATGGCCATCCACCTAAACAATCTAGCATGACAAAATTATTTTTGCGGAAAAATTATTTTTTCTGAAATTTTTAAAAATGCAAAATCAACACTTATTCTGAAAGAAGTAAAAAAATTCCAGAAAAATTATTTATTTCGAAAATTTTTATTAAAATACAAAATCAACACTTATTCCGAAAAAAGAAAAAAATTTCTGAAAAACATATTTATTTCGAAAATTTTTATTAAAATACAAAATCAACACTTATTCTGAAAAAAGTAAATAATTTTCGGAAATATTATTTATTTCGGAATTTTTTATTAAAATACAAAATCAGGACTTATTCCGAAAAAAGTAAAAAAATTTCGAAATGTTTTTTTTTCCGTCCGGATTTTTTTTTACTTTTTTCAGAATAAGTGTTGATTTTGCATTTTTTTAAAATTTTAGAAAAAATATTTTTTCCGTAAAAATAATTTTGCCATGCTAGATTGCTTAGGTGGATGACCATGTAAGCAAATCTTACCTAGTTGGACTGCCATGTCACCTTAAATGGCAAGACTAACGGTTTAAAGGCATTTGTGGTCCAAAATATAGAGGGAAGGGATATTTTTGGTACTAAAAACAAACGGATGGCATTTTCGAGCTATTTCAAATAGTTCAAGGGCATTTTTGGCCATTTTCCGATTTTACCCCAAACAATTGAAGTGTTTTGCATTGGGGAGAAATTCAAAAATAGGCGATTTACAAGTGGTAATTGAAAAATAGCCACAATTTCAAAAGTAATCGAATTTTAGCCACTTTTCATGTAAAGATAAATCTGAACGAAAATAATGTTCAAAATTCGGAAAATATTCCAGCATAATATATTGGAATTCCAGTATAATATACCGGTCCAGTATAATATGCTGGAAGTTCACAAATATGTGCTCCAATCTCCAGTATATTATGTTGTAACTTTCCGCGTGTTGGAGTTCCAGCATAATATGTTTGAAGTTTATATACATGTGTACCAATCTCCAGTATATTATGCTGGACCGGTCCGTATTACAGCAAAATAGTAGCTATTTTTCAATGACTTTACAAACGTTGACTATTTTTCAATTACCAGTCCGAAAACTGGCTAGCCCGTGTTATTTTTACTTTACATTGAGGAAATAGAGGCCCACATAGCCCAAAATTATAATTTATAGTAAGTAGTAATATATTTTAGGGGGATTTACATCTATACCTAATTTTTGGGTCACATTTTAACTTATACCCGCTTTATAAAAAAAATTACAAGCGTACCCACTTTTCGGGTAACTTCACACATACGGCCCTGAAGTAGCAAAAATTTATGTCTGAAGTTTGAACTTCAGAATGTTTTGCCTGAAGTGTAGCCTTATCAAAGCAAAACTTCAGATAGCCTGAAGTTTGGCCTGACTTGCAAAGGCAATCACGCAAACTTCAGTTCATAGTGCAATGGCAAACTTCAATTCAATAAAACTACAACATGTTTTGGCTGAAATTTTTGTTTTGTAATTGTTGAACTTCAACATTCTAGGAGGTGAAGTTTTGTTTTGTAATTGCTGAACTTCAGCATTCTAGGAGCTGAAGTTTTGTTTTGTAATTGCTGAACTTCAACATTTTAGGAGCTGAAGTTTTGTTTTGTATTTGCTGAACTTCAGCATTCTAGGAGCTGAAGTTTTTGTTTTATATTTGCTAAACTTCAACAGTCTTAAAGCTGAAGTTGTGTTCTGCCTTTTTTTGAAGTTAGATGGCTTTAAAATATAACTTAAGCTAAATTGTGCTGAAGTTTTAACTGATTTTTTGATAATGTTCTGAAGTTATTTTTCCTATCTTTTATTTTTCAGTTCTGCAGCCATTTTCTGTCGTTTTTCCTGCAGATCATATCATAAAGCAAGGGGTAAGCTAATTCCAAGAGATCGCGAGGGCAGCTATTGTGTATAATAAATTTCACATGCATGTGCCATTTTTGTGGAGGTAACTTGGAAGAGAGGACATGTAGTAGTCAGTTGTTGTTGTATGTTTAAGAAGGATGGACCAGGGAAAGACACAAATCACACCTACTTTAACCAGCTTGTGGAGTTTTATTTACTAGTCCTTCAACATAGAATATGGTAGTTGATAAGATTTAATAAAACTTTACAGATCCAATCAATAATACTTATACAAAGTCTCATGTGTTTGAGAGAGAAAAGAAGAAGAGGAAAAGAAGAGGAGGAAGTAAGGAGCGCATACGTCAGGAGTAAGAAGAGGAGTCAAGTTGTCAAAATTAGGGTATAGGTTAAAGAATTTTTAAAATATGGGTATAGGTTAAATGAGGACGACCAAATAAGGCGCCCGTGTAATTTTTACCATATTTTATGTAGCTTCTTATTATGTAAACTTCATTTTGAAACATTTAAATATTTATATTTGAATTGAGACTGAAAAAAGAAGTGTCGTCTTTGTATTCTGTCCTCCATTAATTTTTAAAATTAAAACCAAGGATATAGTAATTACGTGACTATTATATTAGTGACAAAAGGTGTTGAGGTAGCAAGTATTCCAAGGTACGCAAAAGCGAGAAAAAAATATTACACAATAGGAATATGTTACAAATAAAATATAATATTTATTAATATTTTTTTCTTATGCAACCAATCAAGTATTTAATATGATATTAGTAAAAGAATTTGAGAGTCTTTTAGAATTGGGATTAAAGAGTTTTTTACGACTAGAGAGAGAGAGAAGCAGAAGCTGAAGGAGAAGAGAATATCGGAAGAAGGATGATACACCGGAAATGGAGTTTGCTAACAGGCCCCGCTGCAATTCTCGGCGGTATCGTCGGTACTATCGTCGTCGCCAATTTTATCTTCGTCCAAAATGTATGCTCAGCTCTCTCCATATTTTAAATTTTTTTTCCCTCTCCTGTTTGTTCTAGTTTTTCTTTGTGAGGCCATTTCTGGATTTTTGTATGTCGTGTCATCCTTGCCACTGGCCATGCTAATATTATCTCTGTTATTCGGAATGTTTGTTGAAGCTGTTTCATTTCTTTTAGATCGGGACTGGATTAGGGTTTCTCGATAGAGTCGATTTGATAATCCCTAAATTGAATAATTTGCATCTCAACCCAAGGGAAAAGGTAAATTTTGCTTTGAGCGAATTTCACATAAAACTGTAATCTCACAACTATTGTAATAGATCCGAGAACTTCAAACCCCCCCATTTCCCCAAGAAAAGAAAAGGGCTTGGGTGTGTTAAACTTTACTTTGAGGGAAGCACCCATATCCAATATATGTAACTTAACCACACAAAGGTGTGGAGGTGAACCTCATTTATTGTTCATTGTGTGCCAAGTCTACAGATAAGCTGAACTGCTGGCAGAGCCCTAAAAACTCTTCAACCTGTAAAAGAAAATTTACAGGGGGATGGCTTTTTCGTCTGGTTAATAGCTTGTCTTCGGTGTGGAGAAAACAGTGGTATCAGGGAAGGTGAATGGATTTAGAATTTATTTTAATTCATTGACTGGGATTGAGGCTATAAATAAACTACTGAAATTATCTAGCTTTGCTTTGCATTTGGTTCCAACTCCACGAATGAGAGGGAGTGGGTAAAGGAGAGAGACAATCATAGTCGTATATTCCTAATAATATACTTTTGCTTCCACTTGCTTTATACAAGTGTAAGGGAAGTGAACGACATATGCATTTTTCTATACATTCTATTTCAAAGGGGCTGAAAGACCTGCCCAACCCCTTCAATTTTACTCCTTATGAAATAATGGTCCTATTTTACTTTTCTGTCTCTTTCTGAATCCCTTCACGTCAACTAAATCTGTTGTTGTTGAATTCAGATTGGGTTTGAGCTGGTTTGAGTATTTCAGCTCATATCTGTTAAATGTGCCTTGGTGTGGCCCTTCCCTAGACCCCGCGCATAGCGGGAGCTTAGTGCACCGGGCTGCCTTTTTTTATCTGTTAAATGAGCAGAATTGGGAGCTTAATTAATCGTAGGTCATGTAAATGTAGATAACATTTCTTGTTATGGATGTATGATGTGTCTCACCTTATTTTCAGTACAAGTACCATGCTGTCTTACTTGATTAGGCCTATGTATAATAATGAGATAGGAGAAAAGTTATTAAAAGAGATGCCCAATCGCAATTGCTGGACCAAGTAAATATTTGCTCATCTGTGAATAGAAGGCCATAGGATAAAAGGAGGAAGTCTTAAGAAGAAGAAGAAGAAGGTAAAGTTTTAGTAGGTTTATGAGAAAATTTCCATTTTTTTGTTTATAGATGTTTTCTTCTGATCGCGTGTAAGTTTGGAATACCCAAGAAGAAGAAGCTAAAGTTTTAGTAGGATTATAAGAAAATTTCCTTCTTTTTTTTTTTATTTTTATAGATGTGCATTTTCTTCTGATCACGCGTAAGTTTGGAATACCCAAGAAGAAGAAGAAGAAGCTAAAGTTTTAGTAGGATTATGAGAAAATTTCTTTTTTTTTTGTTTATAGATGTGCATTTTCTTCTGATCTCGCGTAAGTTTGGAATACCCTCTCCCCTTCTCTATAACTCTCTTGCTGCTCGCCTCTCTCTCTCTCCCAAAAACCACCCCCACACAAAACCCAAAATCATTTTCTTTTGCTGTTCAATCTTGAGCTACACCTGACCCTGCTGGACTATCTTCTGCTGCTACTTTTTCGTTGTTTCTGAAACATTCTACTAGTCTTCCTATTTCTTGTTACTGGCTTACTGCAACTCTTTTGTCCTTTGCTACTGTTTAATCAACAGTCAACATCTTGATAGCCCACCTATATGTGATCATCCGTTGTCATTATTAAAAGAAAAATGATAGTCAGTTGCTCAGTTCACCTATTTCTTTCTGCAAAATCTTGCAATTACTGTTAATTTTCAGTCCTGTGAGACCGTGGAATAGTACTGCTGTGTCCGAGATGTAAGGCAAAAGTCACCCATGGGTTAAATGTAGGGTTTATCTCATTAATCCAGTGTCTACTTTTATTCTACTAAAATGGAAACTTTGTCAATAACATAAAAACAAAAAAAGGGAAATGCAGCAAGCAAGGCAGTCTGCGAGTTGTAAGAACTTGGATACTGGTCTCTGTTAAAGCTGCAGCGTAAAGGTACATACACTGATGTAGCCTGTAGGTGTGCTTCTGAAAAGGTGTAAAGGAACTTGTCATGGAGCAAGTATATATTTAGGAGATGAAAAAATGGAGGTGACTACCCACCTTCTCTCCCTCCCCTTGGGGTGGTGGGGAGAGGAGGTGCGTGATGGAACGAAATTGAAGGTGGCAATTTTTTGTTTCATTGTTATTGACTCTATAAGCTATTGGCAAACTCCTCTCAGTTAAAAACTTAATATCTCATGGTCAAAAGATAATATATAACATACTGTGCTTTCTTTTGCTGCAAATTGTCTAATTTCTTTCCTTATTTGGTTGGTAATAAGTTGTCTAATGCGCTTTCTGCTTTCTGATTGCTATATATTATTACAAAGGTGGAGTTAATATTTGGCCGCCTTCTTAGTTTGATATGTTTTATTCAAATGTTAACTTGCAGGACCCGTTCCTTAAGCCCGATCGGAAGCAGGAGAAGGCACCTTCAAACAAGTGAGAAATGCGTGTGATTTTCTCTGGTTTGGGGTTTTCTGTTGGTTTGATTTGTCACTACATTACGGCCCAATAAACTCAAATTTTGAGCATTAGCTTGAATGTAGGTTTTCTTTTGTTGGCTTTCTTTCTGTACTCTTTCTCTTCACAGAATATGAAAGTATGCTCCAAACAAGAGTCCTAGGTTGGGAACTGGTCATCTCCTGTTTCGTGACGCTTTATTCAGGTTATGAATAGAATAAAATGTGGAGATGCGACAAATTTGATATTGTGCAGAAAGTAAGACAGGTGCTGTTGCATTATAGGTTGGCAAAAGACGAGCTTGTTTATTATCAAATTTACCTTTATCGTAATACTTATTTTTTATTTTTGGGGGCAGTTTTTTGATGGGTTTGCTTTTATGTTTGTGTGCGCGCGCTTATGTTGATGCAATGGGGTCAACATGAATGAAGAATATGGCCATGGAGGGTTTTGCCTTCTGCTATCTCTGTCTAAGGGCTTGGTCCAGCCAAATTAGCAAGCAGAGTGAAAGGCTTCATTATTCCATATCTGTGACAGCTGTGGGATCAGCAAAAATAGAATATAATGGGCCAAGTAGACATGTGCTTCCTTGATATTATTCTCTCTTTGGGGGAGATAAGTGTCAAACTCTACTTCCAAAAAAAAAAAAACAGAAAAAAAAAGGAAAAATAGATGAGGGAACAGAGATTTGAACTCTAAAACCTGGTATAGGTCATGACTTGCCGAGTTTGGATTTGAGACGTATTTGAAAATATTCACCAAGAGTTAAAAGGTAGATTTTAGGTGTATTATTTGGTTTTTAATGGTAATATTTTACAGTTATTATCCAAAAAAAAAAAAAAAAAATTAATGCCAATCGCCATATACTGTTGGATTCAATTGAAAGTTTATGAGATGTTATTATATTACATCCGATGTAGCCTTAAATCGCTAGAGAACTATAGCCAATTTGTTCAATCAGAACATAATATGATATTAATGTAAAAGAGCTTTCTTTGTTATTTCATCAACAATATGGATGGCTGCTTCAAATTTTAAAGAAAAACATAATAGTCCCTAAAGCAGAGTTCATTAGTTTTAGCCTCCACCTCATTACTTGTTCTCTTCTTCTGTTAACCCAGCCCAATGCCCCAAGGGAGAAGGTACTTCTGTAAGGACGACTTTTATACAATCCCAACTATTTGTGTTCACGCAGCTGCAATACTAGTTGCAACAGAGCAAACCGCCAAACATCCTCAAACACCATGTAGAGTCATAATATTTTTACATCCTTGAGCGCTGTGGCAGCTAACCGAGCAAATATGAAATTATTCAGTGTTAAAGATCATATTAGTCGTGGAAAGACTAGGAAGGTGAGATAAGAGACAAATCAGGAGAAAAATGAAATAGACATTTGGTAGGTACATCGTTGGAACGACCCTAATGCATAAAATACTCTCTACCTATAGGAGTTTTCCATGTCACTAGGCCTAAATGAAGGTACAACAGTACAACGCACTCTGATGAAAGGATTATTAGTTTTGTTCACCAAATGAAATGCATAAGGGTCCAGCTCAATAGCCATAGTTGGTACCATACACTGAACCATAGCCTCCTGATTGACCTGGAACGCCTGGATTTGTAGGGGCAGATGAATACATAGAAGTAGGAGGAGCTCCATAGGAGTTGTAGCCTTGGTCAGCTGGTGGAGCTGTCTGTGCCTGAGGCGCCCCTGCATCTGCCATGAAATTCTACGACACACAAATGAAGAATAAACAAATACATTTCAAGATAGGATATGAGAAGCACGGATATTGGCTAAACCAAAAGTCAAATGGAAAAAGAAAAGACGGCACTTTGCACCCACTCAACAGAAACTCATATGCATATGCACATACCAGCAGAAAAAAGAGCTTAAATCTTATGACAAGTGAAGCAAGAATTTTACCTGTACCAATTGTTGTGCTGTTTGGACTTGAGAAGCAGTTCCACTGATCTCAACAGTCATCTCCCCAGGAACTCCCCTTGTTTCCTGTATGGTAACAGTAGCACCACTAACCCGCCGGATGTAGCTTATGCTCGCACCATTTGTTCCAATCACAGCATCAGCATAGGACAATGGGATCTGCATATGCTGTGTAATCTGCAAAACTATGCCCTCAGAACAAGCAAAAACTCGCACATGAATATCTTTCTTTTTCTCATTTTGTTTACTAGCACTTCATCGTGACCATATTAGGTTTGCTTAGGATGTCTTGCATATAAATTGCCAATATTTTTGCAATCTAAAAATATTTCTGAAGTTCAATCCTTAATTCTCAGCTAAGTATCCAATTTGATAAAGTATCAGTGTAAGGCCAAGGATATATGCTATTTGTGCATAATGCAGTGATTCAGATTGGCACCAACTGAAAACAACAATGCCATTCCCATCCACCAACATCTCTAAAAATGCTAAAAGAAAACCATGATATATCAGGAAATCAAGTTTGTTTAACCAACGAAGTACCAACTGAGGTCACAAAAGAAGCTCGGAGAAACAAGAAATCAAACGATACAAAAGCAGGCAAAAAAGAAGCCTAAAAGATCAAGTAACTGATTGAGCAGTCTTTGCGGGGAAAAAATGGACGAAAACAATGATTAAGATTGGAAGCAACACGTCACTAAATGAGTGAAAATTATTGGAAGCGACACAAGTTACAAAATGAGTCCTAAAATATATTCTCCCTGTATCACATCATAGTAACACCTATTACTATTTCGGAAGTCAAAATTTTCTTCAACTACAATTTTCTCAAAAAAAATCAAAATATTTTAACTATAGAATATTGTGATTTATAAGTACATTAACAAAATCTCTAATCAAGCAAATTTTCTTTTTACAAAATTAAGAAATGTATGTCCAAAGTCACACAGAAAATTAGATAGGTTGAACCTCTAACTCCAAAAAACCTGGCAGGGAGTACTTCTCAAGTAAAGCTAGGAGTTGTCCGACTAGCTTAGTTAACAGAACTGCCTGGGAATAAAATTCTACAAAAGCTACCCTACCATTTATGCATTTCTTGCTTAGCTAAATAACCTGCACTATAGTGCATCAAGGTATCACCCACTACAATTTGATACCTGTTACTGAAGTGCATATAGGGTGTGTAGCAATTTCCCCTTTTTTGGTAATTCCCACCTGTCTTTTAGTGAATGACTGCCAGCCTTTTGGTTTCTTTCAACAGAATGGTGGGAAAGATGGGCATGTAGAGTTGAAGCTGTAGTTAATTTCAAAACTAATGAACTGTTCTCCTCATGTAAACCAACAATAAGAAGCTTAACACACCCATTTCTCTTTAACTACTGACTCAGTTTGCTTAGAGTAACAGAACATACCTGAGTAATCAGAGACGGTGCGGTTGTGTTGTTGGATGATGAATGCATTGACATAGGAGTTTCTCTTCCATATGCAGAAATTCCCTGATGAGGTTGTTTCTCCAGTGGGGGTGGCATGTCAACTGGAGCATAATAACTATCATGTTGCCTCGATGGTGGCATGTCAGCTGGAGGGTAATAACTATCATGTTGCCTTGATGGTGGTGGCATGAAATGAGGATTAGATCCATATCCCGGACCTCCAGCAGCGCTTGAGGGGAAAGCTTGGGGAGGAGGACCCCAAGACTGTGGAGGTGGCATGTGTTCCACTGGTCGATTTGGCATTTGCATCTAAACAATAAATAAGTTCATTATCCATCAAAAGATGCTAAGATACAGTCCTAAAAATTTCTAATTGAAATGAGGCTTACTTGCATCTCAAATACTGGGATTATGCTGCGATCAACCAAAAATTTCCTCAAGTGATTAGCAATTAACTCAACTGCCTTGTGTACACTTGCAGGCTCCCCTACTACTTCAACTATCCTATCATCTTGAAGTGCAAAAACAGGAAGATCCTCTGCAATGATATGTAGCATCACAAGAAGGAAGTAAGACCACATGAACTAGTGATTAAGTTGCAGTTAAGAACACAAAATTGAACCAAACAGTCCCAAAGAATAGTTCATGATGAACGTAGAGAGGCTATAGTACCAATTAAGGACCTCGCAATCTCCAAATCCAACCGAACAATTTAACCACAGGAATTACCTTACCTAACTCCTCTAGTATTAAGTTAGACATACAAAAGTATACACAACCGGAATATGACTTTCCACATTCTAGTTTATTTTATGTTTTAGCTTTCCACTAATCTGTTATTTCATGTTTAAACTTGACTCCAATATGAGAAAAGTTTTAGTTTAATCTCAGGTTTAAGATTTCCAAAGAAGGATGAGACCAAATTCAATTGGAAAAAGTTCAAGTCTTGAAAAAACGTCTAAGCTTGGCGAATTTTAATTCAGTGTGCTCAAGCCTACGCATACAAACAGTACACATACCTAGAGTACAAAAAGATTAGATGCCTCCTTGAGCTAGGAGGATCACCACGTGCTCTTGAGCCAAAGTGTGGAACAACGTAGTCCTACACGCAACGAGATGTAAGAGGTCCTGACTATAAATCCAATATTAGACCAAAATGACCAGAGAACAAAACCACATCCTTGGCATCAAATTCATTCAGTGAGGCTTCACTAATGTTTTCATACTTAATGTTTGCTTTCACTTGTTCATTCAGGTATATTTTGATAAATAAGAACAAAAATAATACTCCCTCCATCCTATTTATGTGACTCTTTTCATTTTAGTCAGTACCAAAAAGAATGACACCTCTTTGGAAATAATTTTTATCACAGAATCCCCATTTTACCCTTAATGACATGATTTTATAGACACAAATATCTCATGGCATGTTTGAAACCACAAGTTTCAGAAGTCTTTTTTTCTTTTGTAAATTCCATAACCATCAAGCCCCTTCACGTAAAATGGGAGGGAGGGAATAATTGAAATCTTTTAAGAAAATGCATTTTATTCGGTGACTCTTACAGCTTCTCAACGGTATTTGATGATCTGCATTTGGATCCCATCGACCCTCTCAAACTAACTCTTCTTTGATAAGGCACTTACCGTGTCATCAACTCCATAAGCTTTTCCAAGCAAAATACTCTTTCCTGGAAGGAATTACATCCCCTGTATTGTTTTGAGTCAGAGAATTACAACCCTGTAGCTCATTTGCAACTACTCATAAAGAGGGCTAGGTCTTCTGTAATGACTAGACACATGGAGACCATAAAAAGTCTAATTTAGGCATATTGCGCTTGTTAAAATTTATGATCTTAATTTATCCTTTAGTTAAGATAACTCATTATTTTCTTTTTCCCCATCTTTTTATTAGATTTCTATGTCAATGTGAGTGAGCTGGGACCTAGAGAGTCTAGTTTTAGTTAACCCCTACTATGCATTAAAAGAACATTATTTAGTATTTAAATGAAATGGGCCTGAATAAAGATAAATGGGTATAAAAGATTTATATAGTTAACCCCAACTAGTTTAGATCGAGGCTCAATTAGTAATACTAAATTTTAATTTTGACCTAGAAAATTTCCTGAACTTCTGCCCTTGGTTTGCCACTTACTACAAGATTTACAGCATCTGGATTACATTGTACAATGACAGCATATATCTGGAACATGTTTATCTCCGTTTTGGACTCAGCTGGGTTATGCCAGGAAGTGTCAAGGATGCATCTGGAGCACTTGGAAAGTTGGCAGCATCATCAGAAAAAACTGGAGGATGATACCTACTTGCATATTTTGGTGTGTTCGGGCCGAAAGAAACAGATGTTTTGATGAAATATCAACTCCAAATCAGTCCCTGAAAGCTGAATTCTTAAGTTTATATAGCTGGAGCAACTTATTCCCTGTAAATTCTCCTGACACCTTTTCGGATTTTGGTAACTCCCTATCCCTAGCATAGGCCTCACTGTATGGAGTAACAAAATCTCTTTTTCACCTAGTACTAGTATCTTTTGTAATAGCTCCACGATTTGCATCTTTTGATGCCATTAATGACGATGTTTACTTCATCAAAAAAGATTTACCACATCTGGATACCACAATTATATTTACATGAGAACAAGTTTTATTAACCTGATTCAATTCATACAAAACAAACTACGACGTATTAAACGTGCTATTATTACTAGAATGAAAAGGATAAGATCCGATACAAATTCATTAAAAGGCATGGCCAAAAGTCTTCTATTACCCTTTAGATCTCTTCTTTAGTTGTTGGAAAGATTTACAGGCTTCAAACTCTTGCTATTATTCTTTTGAGTAAATACTTCAAACTCTTATTATTTTTATTCTTACATGATTACCACTTAAATTCCTTATTCTATTTTTTTTTATAAGGTAAATTGTATTAATCAAAAGGGAGAAAAGACTCCCGTATACAAGTGGTATACCAAAAAGTAGAGAATTTACATCAGAACATGATTCTCTACAAAAGACGCCCAATCTTTCTACACAAGTAGGGGCTATATGGGTGCACCAAAAAGCGATCAAAGATAAAAGACTATTCTTAAGATGTGAAAAAGGAGACTCAATCCCCTCAAAAACTCTCCTATTTCTCTCTCCCCAAACTGTCCACATGAGAGCTAACGGGGCGAACTTCCACGCCTTTTGCTTGCTTCTTCTACGGAAACCGGCCCAGCTATATAGCATTTCCTTTACAGTGTTTGGCATCACCCATTAAACACCAAAAAGATTCAGGATTGCCCTCCACAAACCCGAGGACACAAGGCAATGCAACAGAAGATTATCAACTTCTTCCCCTGAGCTTTTACACATGTAGCACCAACTAACACGTGTAATTCCTCTCTTTCGCAGATTTTCCGCTGTCACTCCCCTCGCTGCTAGCCATGCAAAAAAGCACACCTTCGTGGGCGCCTTAGGAATCCAGATCGAGGAGTATGAAAAAGTAGCCTCCTCTCTCACCAACATATTCTGGTAAAAGGACTTTACGGTGAACAAACCATCGCCACGCAACCCCCATCTCCAAGAATTGCAAGATGGATAGGGCCTGTCTTGCCCGTATAGCAGTGCCAATAAATTTTGGAGCTCCGCAATCTCCCAATCTTGCGTGTTCTACTATACTAAAGTAACTTCCTCTCCACAAAGAAACACACTCACCATGCATAGTTTTCAAGGAAACATTGCAGGGAGCCAGGGAGTACTAGCCAAGGCTCAGATGATATATTGAAATGACTAACTCAATACAAGACCCTGAAACGTTGATGTTAATTATTCTGAGTTGAAACTTTGCCTGCATTAAAAGCTAACCTTTTTCCTGAACAAGAAACTCAAGAAAATCGCCCCCTCCTTGACACTTTAAAACAAGCTAGAAGGCACTAGTAATTTCATGCATTTATTCAAATAGAGCCAAGGGTACAAACCAAGACCACATAGATAAGATAGTTGATTGCACAAAGAGTTCAAGAACAAAAGAACTCAAAGGCAAAATGGATGTCCCTAAAACACGGACGAGAATGCTAACATCTTGTTCCTTGGTTGAATAACAGAGATATCCAAAAGCAAAGGAAAGAACCTGTTCCAAGAACTCTAACAATACACTGGGATGCTTCTTGAATGGTCTTGACAGTTGTCCCTTGTTTTCCAATTAGACTTCCAGCCTGTGCTGCTTGCACCAGCAGCTTTGTCGAGACCTTTCCAGGTATACCTGGAGGAGGATGAGAAGAATCACTCTCCAGCCCATCAACAACACGTTTATGAACCCTCAGAAGACCATCTATAGCAGGTGGAAGAGAGGCATCGGGATCCTCCTTGGCAGATACCATTACCTATCCGCATAGCAGCAATTCATTACAATAAATTATAACTTAATTGTACTTAACAAAAAATATGTTATAACTTAACTGCAGCGATACAAGTTTCGAATCATGAACTAGAAGAATGTGTGCTCTCTTCCATTAGCAAAATATATACATCTACATAAAGTATTTTGTCTTTCATTAGTACAGACTAAAATACTATAGGGAAAGTGTGTTCGCTTTCATTAGTACGAACCATACTCTAAGAATTGTGTTATTGTAAAAGACAGATATTTTAGAATGTTGGTTAATAAAATACTCCTGTGCCAAATCATCTGCCTTACATCTACGTTGGGTTGTTCCAGATTGTCTCCCTCTTCCAATAATAGAAACTTTTTCTCTACTATTCTAGACACCTGTGATTACTATTACAAAAATGCACTTCCATCTTATTCTAAACATTGAAATTACCAAAAAGTCAATGTAGTCTCTACTTTTGGACCTTTAAATTTAAAAATAATAAAGCTGTTATTCTTATTACAAAAATGAATTTTCATATTATTATAAAATTTGAAAGTTATCAAAAGTTAACGTTGTCTCTACTTTTGGACCCGCTTTAATTTAAAGAATAGTAAGGCTTCAACTCTTAAATGAAATTCATGTCCCAACTAAATGCGAAGCCAAAACTGGGACGGAGAGAGTAATCACAAAGCTCGTGCCAGAATATTGTGGCTCGCCTTCTTACATAGTAAGGAATTCTCTTTACTCAAATTAAATATATACCATCTGCATTCAAACGTTTTACCATATGTTCCATTTCTTAACAATTCAAATTAGAATGTCAAGGTTACTGTTAGTGTTAGAGATAGAGTGTTAAGAGAGTAATGTTATGCTAGATATCGTCCCACATTGGCAAATATCTTATGTGCCTAGTGTTTAAACTTTAAAAACCTATTGCCCTGCCTTGATCAAATCATCAAGCAATCTATATATCCTAACCGAAATGAAGCAATCAATATATCACCTCTATCGAATTCTTAAAGGGTATCAGATTCGCATTCTCACATGATATCAAAGTCTCTATGATCATTGTAGAAGTTCAAGGAACTTCCACCTAATAATGAAGGGCCACACACTGCCTGCCTGCTACAAATTTTTCCCTTACATTCTTTCCGGTGAATGCTCCAATGGCACTTTTGCTGACTTTCTTGAACAGACATTATAAGCTTCTTGTTTCACTTGCCATCAATTACCAGATGTCCGCATTTCTCTTAAACCCAATAGCAGTCACCCAACTCTACTTATAAAAGCGCAGCAGTTTTAAAAACTTTGACCAACTACACAAGCAGTTTTAATGAGTAGTTAAGACAGGTCCATAACGACCAACAGTTAATTTCACCCGATAAGTATCATACCTAGACAACCACAAGAAAGGAAGAGATGAGATGGGGAAAGAGACAAATAACAGCAAGAGGTCACGATCGAACAACTCAAATCCTTGATGTTTAGGACTTCCCAGCACCCTTTGACTAAGTTCTAAGTGTGTGTATATATATATATATAAAAAAAAATTGTTCTTTTTTTTTGGGGGGGGGGGGGTAACTAATTTTTTTACAGGTAGAAAAGGAAAAACATGGATTAGTAAGCAACGAAACAAAAAGTAATAGAAGAAAACAGGGTGGAGTTTGAGAAGTATCTTGTCTACAGGTAGAAAAGCTGGGACTTACTGCTCTCTCAGAAGTTCCAGGAGGACCATCGAGAATCTTGATACGAGCTTTTGATTCTTCAACTGTTTTTTTGATGTACTCTCCCTTGCGTCCAATAATACTACCTACTTTTTGTGAAGGGACCAGCATGCGGAATACACTTTCCCCTGGCCACCCTGGCCACCTTTCGCCACCACCCGCAGTAGTAGCAACATCTTCTTGTTGTAGTTCTTTTTCCTGTTCCTGTTCCTGTTCCTGTTCCTCTTCTTGTTCTTGTTTTGGTTCCTGCTCCTGCTCCTGTTCTTGCTTCACCTCAAGGAGTGAATGTTCTTCTTTCACCTCAAGGAGTGAGTTCTCTGGTACTCCCTCATTCTCGTGTTGATTAAGGCTTTGATCTAGTTCCTCCGCATTCTCTTCTTTGATAAAATTAAGTTCCTCCATATCTCTTTACTGTGAAATAGAGTTGTCAAGGGGCATGTGCACAGGTATATAAACACAAATATCACTTTAAAAAGTACATTAGATAAACAATCTTTTTTCTTGATAAGTTCATTACTTAACGGTTTTAGTTAGCAACCATTGCTACCCAAAAAAGCCCAGAAAGTTAAAAACTAGGAATTCATTTTAAATAGCAACAACTAAACTATGATTCATTTTCAAAATAGAAGAGAATGTAAGGGGAAAAATGGTTCCTCTTCCAGAAAGCTTTATGCTTAAACTGTAAAAGAAATTTCATAAGGTTCACAGGGTGAGAGCAAATAAGGATCGTCAAGAAAAAAGTTCCTCATGATAATTGGAGTGAGACTTTCTTGTCACAGAAACAAATCAAGTTCCTTACATGCCCCATGTTTAACATGACAAACATTAGAACTATTTGGCACATTAGTAGAGAACACTACAAAAGATCAGATCTAGAAAGAGGAGCTATGGAGTTACAACCAAGTCTATTTTGAACTGTACATCATTCATTAACAGTTGGTCTTTCAAGTATATATAATTCACACTCCATGATCAGAGAATCAATGCATGTCCCTTACTCCCTTTCTTGTCTGCCAGAAAATGAAGCCCATTTTCTCACAGTTTATAGCATACTACTTAATGCAAGTATTACATGGGATCCAGTTGCTCACTTCCAATGAAAATTATTCTCTTTTCTAGACCAAGCTTTAAATAATGAAGAAACAACCAGTGACCCCACTTGTTCCCCCACTTAAAATTCAAAAACAAGATACGCCTCACTCAAAATAGTTTACTCTAGGCACTGTTGACAAATGCATCTTCTTTATTTTTATTTTTAATATTTGATCAATATTCTGCACATGCATCTTAAGACTATATAGTTTGGCATAGACATATCGCAAGCTACAATTTTCTTTGATGGAACTACAACACAAAAGGTAAAAAAGCATTGCATATCAGATCAAGACCACAGCTACCATATTGGCTCTATAAAAGCTCTCTTCTTTTGTACTTCTCCTCATCTATAACTCTTAAACATTATCAGTCTGACATAATCTTATCCAAAAACTTACTAGTCTAACCTAATATGAACTATGAAGAATGAAAAGATTAGTGTTACACAAACTTGCTTTATTTACCAGAAAATTTATATTAACAAAACTAGATGCTGATTCTTTCAAATCCATAGCTCATATCATCATAAACAAAGTCAGTCCAGTAAAATTTTTTGATTCAAGTAGTTTTTTCCACCCAAACATGTCCTGAATGAAAATCTACCACTGTCAAAGATCCTTTTTTTTATAAATAAGGTCTCACATATCACTTCTTCTTGATGAGTTATGTCTAAGGGGATAGTTACTAATCAGTGTTACTCTCATGACTCTTACCTGGTTTAATTTTAGCATATAACTCATAAACCCAATTGACCTCGAAAGTTAAACTATAATGAAATCCCACCATGAATCTAGCATGAAGAGATGGGCACCTTGACCCTACTCAAAGGAGATTAACTAATCATTCTTTCTCTTTACTCCATTCTAGGGTCCGTTTACCAAAGAACTCAAAAACCATACAGACTTGGAGCTAAAAATACAGGAAAACCCCATCAGAAAACTAGTACAAAAAGACAAGACACCATAACCCAGTTTTCGCAATACCAAAAATCAAACTGAGCATAACTGACAATTAGAAAACCATGTTTCACAATGCAATAGTTATTAAAATAAGAAACAATTTCAACATTGACACAAAAAACACAGTCAAGGAGACGAAAGAAGCGAGCTCATGCAGAAATTACCAAAACTAAACCGAGCAAAAGTGAGAACTAGAACACTAAAAGCATAAAACAAACTCTAATTCAAAAAGAGAATTATAATCACTGCAACTTTAACAAATTCATGAAATCCCCCCAAGCATTTAAACAATTACCAAAATCATAACGGAGAATTAGAACATTAACACGGAATGGAAGAGCAATTAAAGAAAGAGATAGAGCAAAAATATCTCAAGAAAATAGTGACCCATCAAAAATTAAGCAACAATCTCTTGAATTGACATACCCCGAATAACTGTAAGAATTGGAGCTAAAAATCAACATACCCGCAAACCCTAGAAACCTAATTGTGAATATGTATACATATATAACAGTGTGATGTAGAGTTTCATAAATTTACTTTATTACTTACATGGGTTTCAGTGAGACAGTACTTTAGAGAGGGAACAACAACTGAACAAGAAGTTGATTTGTTGAAGAATAAAAGACTGCTGTTTGGCTTCGACCAAATTTAGGTTTTGGGTGGGGTTTTTTTTTTTCCTCTTGGGTTTTTGGGTAGGTTTATTGTCGTGTTTATGTGTTTTGGGTAGGTATGTTTTTATGTATATATCTTTTGTTTGTTTATTTTGTTCGGTAGGAGGAGAATAAATACTCGTTGGTTTTGCCATTGTTTTTGTTATCTTCTCCACAATTCAATTACTGGACTTTCTCGTCTGAAAAATACTCTCAATATAAATTTTACATAGTTAATATTGTAACATTTGGTTTACAACATTATTTTCTCTTTTACTAATATAATCTTTACATAATAGTACTGTATTTGATTTTGGTAAAAAAACATTTAAAGTTAATATAATATTTAATTTTGATATTAAACTCTTTGTCATGACTAACTAAGATAACATATGTAAAAATTTATATATTATTTTAGGTAAGATAGAGCAATACTTGTATTATAATATTTAAATAAAAATAATGTTAAGTTGTAATCATTGCATATCAAGATCTGCGTTGTCCAACTCATCCCATAACCATTTGTAAACCAAAAAGTGTTAACATTCAAGTTTTGTAAGATCACAGAACAAAAAGTGTAACACTCAACAATAGTTTTTTCTTTTCTTTTAAACTAATGTCAAAAGGGTAAATACATGTAGGATTGGGACAACAATGTCCACCTGGAATACAAAGACAGCGAAACCATCTACAAATGAGTTGCTCATGCTGCAACATGGATCTCTATTTAATCATAACCAGTTATTCTTCTCTTTTTCAACAACAACAACATATCCAATATAATCCCACACAGTGGAGTCTGGGGAGGGTAGTGTGTACACAGACGTTATCCCTACATTGTGGAAGCAGAGAGGCTATTATTCTCTTTTTTAGAGATATAATTCTGCATACTTGGAGAGAAATAGAAGACTACAGAGCTACTGAAGAAATGTTCTTTCTAATCCTTCTAGTCTAATAAATTTGTTGTTTCAAGTCAATGGAATGCTCTGCCTATACTCCACAAACCAATAAATACAGAAACCATAATCCCAAAGACATATGGCTTTCCAGCAGCACCTGACGATACGGACCTGTGCAAGATGGCACCAATCAGAATTACCATCAACAAAGAAATTCATACAAAAATAGTACTGATCGTTATCACGTCAAATAAACTTTAGCATCTCTAATATAAATCTAGCTGTCATGATTAAAGACGTTACTTTAGGAATCAATATCTAGTGAAACACTTCTGAATCATGTTGATAATTTAGAAGAAGCAAAAAAGGAAACACATTTGGTGTAGATATGGATTAGTTACTTTCATGTGCAGTTAAACATTATGCTAAAGCTAGGAATTGACAGATGTGAACCAGGAAAAAATGATGGATGAAGGAAGCAGCAATGTACATACTGAGTAAAACTATTGGAAGAACAGAAATTTTTATTAATACCGGTAAGCTTAAGCATCTGGCCTGAGTGATGATATTTACCTTGCCACTGTTGACTTAGATGTGTTGAGCCCAAATCCAAAAGGAAACAGTGGATCATAGTGGGGGTCACCGACGTTCATTGGAAGTTGATCTACAGTTTTGAACCATGTTCTTGGAAGCTTTCCAGTAAATCCATAGTCCCCAAAAAGAAGATCAGTGATACCTTGTCCTTCACTACCAGGTAACCAGGCTGCTACAAGTGCATCAATTGACGGTAGATATGGTTCAATCACGAGCGGTCGACCAGATATGATGATTACAACACACTTCACGGACGGGCAAACATGGTTAATGACATCAGGCCCAGGATCTGCTATTGTGAGAGTAGGACTGTCTCCTGCCGTCTCAGCATAAGGATGCTCGCCAACAACCACAATAGCATAGTCAAAGCCACCGGAACTAGCATACTTGCTGTCGGGATTCTCAACATAGGTGACTTCTGTTCCTGCATCTACTGCAGACTTTATTGCACCAAGGATGGTAGTCCCTGTAAATGAAGTTAATTCTGTTCAGCCATCTCTCAACACTAGTCGACTGACAATAGCAAATGGTTATTTGGCATTACCGACATTACTTACTTAGTCTGCTGCAGTTTCCAATAACCACCAAACTTTAGAGTCTATAACATTTTTCCAAATGATTTTTTGCACAATACAATTAAATTATGAGAGCAACTTCTATACTCAGTCTGCATGTCTTTTTCATTGTCATGTTAGGGTGGGGGTGGGGAGCTTATTCAAGAAATTTGAATTTTCTATTCACAGGAAGTCGTTAAATGTATTATTAGTGGTCTTATGAAATGCATCAGAAGATATAGATTGACAATACCTCCTGTATCGTCATTACCACTAAACCCCTGCCACGCAATAGTCCATCCGCCACATTGAAAACCTAAGTTATCAGCGTGGCTACCAGCGACCAAAATTTTAGACGCTTTCTTAGGAAGAGGTAGCAATGAGTCATTAGCAGTTTTCCCATTCTTCAGCAGTACGAGAGATTTCCGCACAGCTTCCCTTGCTAAGTTCCTGTGTTCCTGATCGCAAACCAGGGGTTATTACAACCACAAGAGCTGAATTTCACAATTCAAACATTTAAAAGGTATACCTCAAACTACGGACACATGCACTGAGTAAATGAGGCCTGAAATGTAAAGTATCACGCCTACCTGGCTCCCGACCTCTTTGATAAGGCTGAAATCAGTGTAGGGGTTCTCAAAAAGTCCCATGGTAAATTTAACTAACAAAATCCTCTCCACTGCATCATCAATACGAGCCATTGGGATAAAATTGTTCTTGACAAGGTAAGTGAGATCATTGATAAACTCGGTGAAATTATATGGGACCATAACCTGCAAATGACCAATTTGAAAATATTCCTGATTTAGATTGAACCCTTAAAATTTCTCAAACACAATACAGCTGAATATTAATTTACTCCAGCTCTCGAAGTACTAATAGCAGTTTTCAGAATTTAGCTGAATGTTGCCACTAAAAAGATCTTACCATGTCTATTCCAGCTAGAATGCTACTCTCAACTGAATAAGTGTAGTTGGCATGAGGTGGAGAGGTAATCCTGTCAATACCTTCCCAATCTGAAATGACAAAACCCTGGTAGATTATCAACACCAATCAGTAATATCACCTTCAAATGGTGCAACTATAAGTGATACAACATAGTAGGCATGAGCAAACACATTAAATATCAAAACTATATTTTGGAGGATGTTAGTTCCACATTTCTGTACTTCCAATGTGAAAAATAACTAGCCGCCTCCATTCCATATTTTTCAGACGAAGGGTCTACAAGCTTCCGAATTGACCACTGAGGTTTATTTAATTTCATGTCATTTTTAGAACATTACCTTGAACTTGAGTGTACCCTTGAGAAAAGTGGTAACTAGTTCATGGTTTGCATGCATCTTTTGGCCATTCCAGCTAGAATAAGAAGCCATTACTGTAGCAACACCTTTGATAATTGAGTCGTCGTAGGCGGGCATGTGGATACTTAGTAACTCATGCATGTTAGTCACGGTGTTATTCTCATTAATACCCTTAGTTGTGCCCCCATCGCCAACAAAGTGCTTTGCACAAGCAGCCACCTTATTCCTGAAAATCAGGAGAGTTGGTGGATTATTACTCAAGGGCAATCCTTTCACAGGCAGATAAATTCATAGGAACTTAGAATTTAATTACCCAGGAACCAATACCAAAATGTAAGTATAAGATCTTAACTGATTCACAAAAGGCTCGTCAAATAATTGAGAATAACTACAAAAATAGGCTTACTAAAATGGAAAACAACATTAGTACAAAGCATCTTATATTGGACCTCATTGCACCCTAGTGAGAACAAGCAAACTAAATAGCAGTCAAGGTTCCCATTAACTTAGGTTGGACAATTCTTTGCAGAATGATGAGGAAATTGGCCGTATATATAAGTTCTAACTTTCAAAGAGCAGAATATAAAACAATACGTATGGCATTGCCTTCAAAGTTTCCATACTTTCCAGCAACATAAGGTATGCCCTTCCTCGATTCATTAGGAATTTCGCCTTGTAACCCAATTATAATATCTGTCATTTCTTGAACAATCTTGGGATCTTCACTATAACTTTCATAACAGCGGCCCCACCTAGGATCTCTGCAAACCTGCCCACAGAGGTTTAAAGAAAAACTTGAAAGTTTAAAATATGAAATAAAAAAGAATGCCACTAATTGTGACAAGATAAATTAGAAATATGATGGTATCACCTACAGCGATGCAAGGAGCAAATGCATAAGGAATCCCTGTAGCTCTGACTTCAAGAGCAGTAGCAGCACCAATCCTTCGCATGAGTTCAGGGTCCCTGAAGAATAGATATTCGGCAGAATGTTCAGATAAGACCAACATCTTTTTTTTAGAAAGCAAAAGGATAAGGCCAACATCATGTCACCTTGAACTGGGAAACATTTCCAAAAATGCAAAAATGATCGTAGATGATATCAGAAAAAGCTTTTGAACATACAATACATTCATAGTTCCAAGATACAATTTACATATGAGACACAGTTACTGGGCTTAAGTTATATGAATTGCGATATATCTTGAAAAGTGATGCCATTTAGCAGAACTGTCTATTAACGGCCAATAAATGGCTGATCCCAATGTTATTTTCCCAAATGAAATTATTAAACTTTTTCAAGAAAAGAGAAATGAAGCTTGAAATTATAACTTTGATCTGTCAACACTCAACAAAGAATGTTGTACTTAAAGAAAGCATACATGTAAAATATCATTACCTAGCAGCTCCAAGCCCAACATTATGTGGAAATATGGTGGCATTGAAAACATTGTTGTGTCCATGAATGGCATCAATCCCATATATCATAGGAATCCCAAGGCGAGTTGACATAGAACCATTTTGGTAGTCATTCACCATATTAACCCAATCTGCAGCAGTAGCTTTCGGAAGTGGCTCACTTCCCCCACCACTTAATACACTCCCTAAATTAGAATAACCGAACAAAAATTTCAATTATCTGTATGTCGTACCCACATGATATGTTAAGCAAAAGTGGGAGAGCCTTTGATTGGGATTTGACCCCCTACATCTAAATGTTTAAACACAGGTAAATATAATCCATCTTTCATCTCAAAAAAGGTAAATATAATCCAGTCTATTTCCTAGTTTATTTTGACAATGGGTTATTTAGAAGATGTTAGTAATTACTTGGTTCTTAAAAGATATTCCTGGAGTTCATGCTTTGTTGTTAATTACTGCTTCATAACATCAGAATCTGAATATAAGTAAACAATTGTAAAATAAATGTTGTTTGCAGTTGATTTGCACATATAATCATTTTTCCGATCACTGGTTTTGCACTTAATAATCATTTCTTTCAGTTCCATAGTTTCATTTTTCAAAAGGTCCTAATCATTAATCAATAAAAGCCAAGACTGAGGTATAACAAAAAGATGTTGAAAACATGCTTCCAAACTCCATCGACAGCCTTTAGCGTACTCTGGATAATTCAAATTTCAATGAAGAAACTGAATCAGTGAAAACTGAAAAGGATCTAACTTTAGCTCAATTTCCCTTATTGCTCTATTCATTTCAGCTCTTTCTACTTAATTCTTATTCCATCAATTTTGCAGTTCCTGATCTTGTAGCTGAATTGTCAAAAAATGCTGGAGTAACCATGTATACTCACAACTATTAAGCTGGAATTATCAAATCTCCGACTATTAAACTGAATCTCAAAGAAAGTAACTGCTAGTAACTTATCATCATCAAGAGATGCAAAGAAAAGCAAAAAAACTAGAAAAATATGTAAAGTATACAATTATATGGATGTGAAATGTTCCTTATCCAAAATACGGATGTGAAATTATACTAATGTATTTCATAAGGATTAAACTCAAATTCTCATAAGAATCTAATTCAACCTGACATTATCAAATATATAAGAAAAGTAACACACAGCATCTACAAAGAAAAAAAAATGCAAATGATACTACTACTACTATATACTTCAAGCTCTCAAAACAATCTTCGACAATATTTAGAATCTCCAGAAACTAACAGTACAAACCGGCTATACAACCAAAAATTAAATGCAAAAGAAACAAATATATAGCGGAAAGAAATATACAAACATGGAAATGATACTTACTCGTTCAATTTATGTTATACATTTTCCTTTCTACTCTACTAAAAAAGAACGACACACCTCTAAATTTGGATACAATTAACTTTGCACTTACTATTTTACCCCCTTAATGAGAATCTTTCGGGGCGACAAGACTTTACTTTATAGCGACGCAAATGTTATGACATGTTTAAGGCACAAGTTTCAAAAGTTATGTCATGTTTAAAAGCGCAAGTTTCAAAAGTTTTAAAACTATGTGCAAATTCAAACTATGTCACATAAATAGGTACGGGAGTAATGCGACAGAGATTTGAAAAGTTACCAATATAGTAATCTTTCATGATTTTGATTGTAGCACTAGACCTATCAATCTGAGTCATCTGACCAATCTTTTCTGCAAGAGTCATTCTACCGAGAAGATCTTTTACTCTAACCTCAACTGGTTGTTTTGGGTCCTTGTACTTCATGTGCTTTTTAGCCATTGCAATCTTGCTCCAACATAGCAGCAGAGTCACAACCCACAAAATCCAGCTTTTCTTACCCATTTTTAACCTCCTCAGCACTGTAATAACATACAGAGGAATGTGGTCTTTTTAAGATAAAGCTTGGATTTTGATTGAATACCCAGAAAAATGTAAGGTAAAGGGTGCAAGAAAATGCAGAATTTGAAGGTTGGAGGGGAAAGTATAGGTGGGGAAGTAGCAGAGGTAGTGCTTATTTTATTGTAAAGGAGGGTCTGGTAAGTAAGCTGAAACTTGAGATATTCTTTGTACTCCAAATATTTTGCTACTCTTGCACTTCGCCCGTTTAATTCTCATTTATTATTAGTTGAGGCTAATTATGTGAAAATTTTAGTACGTCAATTATTTAAGGGATAAATTAATTTGTAATGAAAGAATTGTTTTATTGTGATGCAAGTATGAATAAATTATTATACATAAATTGTTTATTTAACAAAAGTATTTTGTCTTAAAATTATTCAATTCCAATATTGCTAATGCCATATAATATTTTTATATTTTATCTCGCATAAAAAATAATAAATTATCATACAACTTAATGTTCAGTATTAGTATTTCAATGGAGTGGACCAACTGACCCCTAATATTGTTCTTTAGCTTTTGTATTTCTTTTTTTTGGTTAAATCTCACATTTCTTTTCTAAATAAAGATGTGAGGTTTTCGAGAAAGTTTCGTGTGGGAACTAAAACGTTTGTACGGACTAGCTTGTGGTAGCTCATTGAGATTTGAACCAAATGCATGTTCTTTGTTAAAGAAAAAGTTTTTATCCGATCCACTTAAAATTAATTTTTTAGTTTTTTTTTGATGATTCATAATATTTGATTTTTTAAAAAATATTAAGAAGGAATTAATATATTTTTTTTTAAAATTACCCTTGGAGTAAAGAGTCTAAAAGTATTTATTATATTTTCAATGAATAAATTACGATTAATATATCAATTCCATTATTATTCAATACTAAAATATTAATTCTTTAATATATGTAAAAAAAAGCCAAAAAAAAATTAATTAAAGTGGACTAAGGAATGATCCAAAAAAAAAAAGTAACATAAGGTAGAACAAGACTATAAAAGTTACAAATAGTCACATGCCTCTAACATGAGGATTATTCAAAAGTCAAAATATTCATAATCTTGCAAGAAAATCAAGAGATTACGCATAGATCACAAAAATAATAGAACAATACTCGCATGTGTCAAGAAACCAATGTATTATAAATTATAAAGTTATAGGAGAAACTGTTTTTTTTTCTAAGTAATTTTCAGTTATAGAATTATAAAAAAATTGAAAAAACAATTTATATCTAACTAATAAAATTGTCCAAAACAAATGAAAAGTGAGGGGAAAAAAAGGAGGAAAATCATCATAAATATAGGAGTTGCAGTTGGTAACTGGCTAACTGCAACTTAAACCGAAAGTGATATAAGAACTAAACTGAAACATTTACACACTTGAGGGACCAAAGTGGCCAGATCTTCATACTATTTATTTTGTTCCTCTGTTATTCATCAAGAATCAGAAATGGCGATCCGAAAATCCCAAAAGGGAGAGCCAAAACCAGGATCCCAACACTCATACTCATATATACAGCGGACAAACTGGTTAAAAGAAAATAATGAATCAACCTACTAAAAGAATTGAGTGTTATTATGATAATTACTAGATCCAGTACTAAAATCATATGTGATTCAACCTACTAAAAGAAGTACCTTGGATAGTTTTACTATAGTAGTGTTAGAACTCACGCGATGCACGAATAATTTGATAAAATATTAATCTTATAAAATTATGATCTAATATATCTTATTATTTTAATAAATATTAATTGTTATTTTATTATTTAAAATAGTGTACATAAATATAACAAAATCTATACAAAATCAAAGAATATATATTATATAGTAATCAAATAAATTGTTTGTTCTTTATTTATTCTTTATTATTATTAAATTAGCAAGTACTTAATATTATACATTTACTAACAAAATGCATGAATATTATCATTATTAGTTCACCTAAATCAATCATCTTTATTGTTGTACTTGCTTTTAACACGAACAATATTTTTATTTTTTTTAAACTTATAGTTATACCGTTCAAAATTCTTCAATTGTCTAAATTTATCAATAAATTTCTTGAGTATTATTTATTTATTAATAAATTAAAAATACAAATATTATAAAATTATCTTTATCCCCTTTTTTTCGTACACTCTTTTCTATTATAATATTTTATTATTTTTCTCATTTTGTTTTTATTGAAATTTTAAATAATGTAATATTTTTTATTAAATTATTATTTTGAATTCATCAAAAGTATTAAGAGATAAGCCTTTTATAATTTTTTATAAAAGTCCCACCAATATTTTTAGTAATTATTAATTTGTGTTATATATATAATATAATTATCCTATGTTTAATATCCTAATAGTATCTTTATATTTTTGTATTTTCCATTATGAAATTATGAGTTCTATTTATTAACTAAATTTCCTACATGAGAAATTTAATTATTATATATATTTTTACGATATCGCTTGAAATTTGTTTTTGTTTAGTATATTTCCGTTATAACTATTTGCTTATTATGATTTTAGTTATGTGTATATGTATGACTTTTCTCATCATAATTCTAATTATAAGTCTTATATTTTTATATTTTCTCATAAATATATATATATATATATATATATATATATATATATATATATATATATATATATATATATATATATATGTATATATGTATATATGTATATGGGTATGACATTGCTTATCTAATTATACTATCCATTACTTAATATTATTAAATTGACATATAAATTTTTAATAAATTATCAGTTTAATATAATACAATGAATATAATTTTGTGTTACTCTTGAAATTTAACTTGACTTTATCCTATATGACTTTCTCAAATTATTTCGATATTTAAATTTATCAATAATATTTTAAAGTATTATTTATTTACTTAATTTTATATTAAAAAAAAGTTAAAGAGTGGTTGCATAGTATTTGTGTTATTGCTCTTCCATTTACTTGCTATCTCTCACGTTGCTGATATTATTTTTCTGGTTTCTGTTGTTGTTACAGACCGATTGTCTCTGAGCCGAGGGTCCCCCGGAAAACAACTTCTCTACCCCTCAGGGGTAGGGGTAGGGGTAAGGTCTGCGTACACTCTACCCTCCTTAGACCCCACTGGTGGGATTCTACTGGGTTGTTGTTGTTGTTGTTGTAAATTTAAAGTGTGGATAGAATCACATTATATTTATTCTCCTCTTTACACATTAGTTTTTATTCTAAAATATTTTAATTTTTTTATTTGGTATTTATCTATAATATGAATATTATTGTATTATTTTTCTAAATGGATGGTGTTGAATTAGTACAAATGTTAAACGGAGAAATTCTTTTATTATATGTCTTAAATCTACTAATAAATGTAATAATTATTATTTTTGTATTATTTCAATATGAAATTAATCCGACAACCAGTTTAGGTTCATGTCGGGTCGGTCGACTACGGAAGCTATCCACCTTATTAGGAGGTTGGTGGAACAGTACAGGTATAAGAAGAAGGATCTACACATGGTGTTTATCGACTTGGAGAAAGCATATGACAAGGTCCCTAGGAAGGTGCTCTGGAGATGTCTTGAGGTAAAGGGTGTGTCGGTAGCTTACATCAGAGCGATCAGGGACATGCATGATGGAGCTAAGACTAAGGTTAGGACTGTGAGAGGCGACTCAGAGCATTTTTCGGTTGTTATGGGATTACACCAAGGCTCTGCGCTTAGCCCATTCTTATTTGCATTGGTGATGGATGCATTGACAAACCATATTCAAGGGGATGTGCCATGGTGTTTGTTATTCGCTGAGCTAATTGATAAGACGCGAGACGGTGTTAACGGGAGGTTGGAGGCTTGGAGGCAGGCCCTCGAGTCTAAGGGTTTCAAGTTGAGCAGGACTAAGACAGAGTACCTGGAGTGTAAGTTCAGCGCTGAGTCAAGGGAAGTAGGCAGGGACATAAGGCTTGGATCACAGGTCATCCCCAAAAGAGGTAGTTTCAAGTACCTTGGGTCGGTTATCCAGGGAAATGGAGAGATCGACGAGGACGTCACTCACCGTATAGGGGCAGGCTGGATGAAATGGAGGCTAGCATCTGGAATCCTGTGTGACAAAAAAGTGCCATTGATACTCAAATGTAAGTTTTATAGAGTTGTGGTTAGACCGACCATGTTGTATGGGGCAGAGTGTTGGCCGGTCAAAAACTCTCATATCCAGAAGATGAATGTAGCAGAGATGAGGATGTGAGGTAGATGTGCGGGCACACTAGTACAGATAAGATTAGGAATAAGGATATTCGGGAGAAGGTGGGTGTGGCCCCTGTGGATGACAAGATGCGGGAAGCGAGACTCAGATGGTTCGGGAACGTGCGGAGGAGAAGCCTTGATGCCCCGATGAGGAGGTGTGAGCGGTTGGTTTTGGTGGGTACGAGAAGAGGTAGAGGGCGACCTAAGAAGTATTGGAGTGAGGTAATTAAGCAGCATATGGCACGACTGCAGATTTCCGAGGACATGACTCTTGATAGGAAGGTTTGAAGGTCAAGCATTAGGGTTGTAGGCTAGGGGTAGTCGAGCTTTTTCTACTTCATATCGGGGGTGAGGCAGGTTTGATAGGGTTAATCTTAGACGATTAGGTATTAATGTTGAGTCCACACTATCCTTTATATTTATCATAGTCCCGGGTCTTAATTACTGGTTATTGTTATTGCATGTCATCTATTTTATGGTTTTTATGCTTTTATTACTATTTATATGATTTTTGCTGACTTTACTGATGAATTGTCTCTTCTTATTTTATTTGCGTCTTTCTGAGCCGAGGGTCTATCGGAAATAGTCTCTCTGCCCCATCAGGGTAGGGGTACGATGTTACACCCTGTGCGTCCCAAGGTGACGTAATGAATATGAGATTTTTTAATCATTATTTAAATAATTTTAAAGTCATAATATGGCTATATATGATGTTTGGATAGAAAATATGAAGTTTGAAAAAAATCGGATTAAAGTTGCGGAAAAACCGACTAAGAATTTGCCTTGTAACAGAGCTTTTTGAAAAATAAATTTCGTGTTGTATATGAGGTCTTTTTAAGACATATTTTATACCAAATTGAAGGTCTTGGAATTTAGTTTCCAACGCTCTTAACCGTTCATTCATATGACATCCAAATAAAAAGATATAATCGTCGGAAGATGGGCGAATGAGAGTGTGCCAAGCTAGCACCTCTTTGACTTTTTAAAAGTTGATATATATATATATGTCTTAACTCGTCTCTCTCTTCATTTTCACATAGAACCAGACCATAGAACACCATAGAACCTGTCTTTGAGCTCTCTAGTAGTGTTTCAAAGAATAGTATCATCCCCGGCACGGAATCAAGAAGCGATAACATTAAAACGATCCCTACGATGTAAGTATCGCTATATAGTCTCTCTTTTTCTTTGTAGTTTGAGTTTTGGAATGTATTTAATAGTTAATAAAATTCCTAATTTATGTATTTAAGTGTTTAAATATCAAGGAATGTTGATAAATTCATTTCCTAATAGTTAGAACTCATGGGACGGTGATCGGAAGCCGTGGGTTTGAGTTATTTGGCTTGTAGTAGACTATTTTGTGGACTGTTTTGTGGGATGTTTCGTGTTGCCATTGGGCTGTATATTTTTATACTGTTTAATGGAGTTTTGGAGGACAAATGGTGTGGAGAAACACCATATAATGACGGAATAGTGGGCTGGTCGTTCGTCGTTACATTTCTTTTTTTGTTTGACACTACTTTGGTTGTCGTTTTATGTATGAAGTGATTAGAGTGTGTGGGCTGTTTTGTGGTATATTGTGATGGAGATAAGGTTGTAAAATGATGCTTACATGTTGTTATTGTTGGGTTGTTATTGTTGTTGCTGGTATATGGTATTGGAGGAGGGCCTAGTTACAAGGGAGGTGCTGCCCAAATTTACGTAAACAAGCTACTAGTTTAAGTTGCGGACTTAGCCTTTACTCAGCACTGATTTTGAATCTCCTTATGATGTGGTATATTGGGTTGATTTGTTTGAAAAATTTCTTGGAAGGTATTAAGGATTTAATGGATTTAAGGTATGTTAAGGATATCCCTTCTTCTTCTTTTTTTGGCATGATCCAAATGATACAAACGAAACGAGCAAAATACGCAACTTTCATAAATGACTCTATTCATAGAAATACTAGGGGTGTCTATATTCTTGAATCCCCATGTGAATTATTATTATATCCTCTATTCATGGGTCTCAGAAAAATACATATTTGATAAAGTTTGTCCGAAAGGCATATTGATTTTATGATATTCGAGAAATCTTATTAATGTATTTCTTATGAATTTCATGCATTTATACATGTACATTGACCTATGACCAGAAGGTGTTATATACGCGTATATTATATGTATATGGGATATGTGAAAAGGTTACGGCATTGTATATGCACCACCACCTGATCAGCTTGTATACGTTGATAATTTTGCCCACAGTGGCTGAGATGATATGATGGGATGCCCTCAGAGGCTTGATGATGTTATGTATGCATATACCTGTGCATGGTATGGCATTTATACGCACATGCATTACATTATAAATTTTCATGATTCACAGAGCTATTCATAATTACAGGTTGAGTTCTTTACTCCATGTTTCTTTCATGTCTTTTATATACTACTGTCATGCCTTACATACTCGGTACTTTATTTGTACTGACGTCCCTTTTTACTGGGGACGCTGCGTTTCATTCCCGCAGGTCCCGATAGACAGGTTGAGAGTTATCCAAATAGGCTATCAGCTCAGCGGAAGATGTTGGTGCGCTCCATTTGCTCCGATGTTGCTTATTTGGTCAGTATGATTCAGACGTGTATTGTTTAGTATGGTGGGGTCCTGTCCCGACCTTTATTGTAATGACCCAACCAGTCATTTTAACTTTTAGAAACCCGTTCCCTAAAATAAAACTCCCCGAATATGTTTTTATTAATTTATGACTCGCGAGGATGGTTGGTTCGGGATTTGGAAGTGTGTGGGTTGAAATCAGAATACTTGGTTCCTTAAGTTAGCTTTAAATGGACAAGTTTGACTTCGGTCAATATTTTGAGAAAACGACCCCAGAATCACGATTTGACGGTTACAATAGGTTCTTATGATAATTTTAGACTTGGGCATATGTCCGAATCGGGTTTTTGATAACCCGGGAGCGTTTTAACGCTTAATAGTAAAAATCAACTATTTGAAGGTTTAAAATTCTTTAAATTTGGTTTGGGGTAGGTTTTTGAGTAATTGAAGTCCGTTTGGAATTCCGAGTTTGGGAATAGTTCCGTATAGTGATTTAAGACTTGTACGCAAAATTTCGTGTCATTACGAGTAATTTAAGTATATTTCGGCGCATTGGAAGTAAATTGAAGAACTTGAAATTCTTAAGTTTGAATCAATTTGGTTTGAGGTGTGATTCATAGATTTGATGTTGTTTTATACGTTTCGTGAGTTCAAGCGAGTCCGTTTTATGATTTCAAACTTGTTGGTATGTTCGGGCGGGGTCTCGGGGGCCCCGAGTGTCAACCGGACGAGGCTCGGACCAAGTTGGAAGTTGGGAACCAAAACTGAAGCTCCCAGCTACTATCAGAATCGCACCTGCGCTTGGCCAGTCGCAGGTGCGACACTCGCAGGAGCGGCAATAGCTCGCAGGAGCGAACCTCGCAGATGCGAGTTTTTGTGTGCAGAAGCGGAAAAGGGAAGGGGCAAACGACCGCAGATGCAGATGATTTGCGCACCTGCGAACACGCAGGTGCGAAGCTGTGTGCGCAAATGCGACCTTGGCCTAGGCGAGTGGAACTCGCACCTGTGAGGAATTTCCGCAGGTGCAAAAGCCGCATGTGCGGTAGTCTTCCGCAGGTGCGAAAATGACTGTTGGGCAGAATGTGTTAAAAATCGGGGCTTAGTCATTTTGAGCCCATTTTCTTCCATTCTTGGTCGATTTTGGAGCTTTTTGAGAGGAGATTTTAACTAACAACTTGGAGGTAAGTTAATTCCATACCACTTAAGTTAAATATATAGATTATAGGTAGATTATAACTAGTAAATCTTAGAAATCAAGGGTGTAGGTGAAAAACCTAGATTTTTATAAAAATAAGATTTTAACCACGAAAATAGTTATGGAATTGGGTAGAAATTATATATTTAAATTCTTGAGATTATGGGTAACGTATTCATCTAAAAATTTTCAGAATCCGAGCATGTGGGCCCGGGGTAAATTTTAGAAATTTTACCATTTTGGATAAGGTAATTTATTTAATAGATAAATTTCGAATCATTTAGCATATATTAATTATTGTGTATAATATTTGGATAGTTTCGGATCTTTCGGCGTCGAATCAAAAATTCAACACGACATGGTAATCGAAAAGTGGACTTTGAGACGAGGTAAGTCTCTTGTCTAATCTTGTGAGGGGGAAATTACCCCATATGGATTAAATTGAATAATTGTTGCTAATTGCCGGGGCTACGTACGCACGAGTTGACGAGAGTCCGTACGTAGCTACTATTATTGCTAAAGTCCGGGTAGTTTAGGACTCAAAGCATGAATTACTTGTGTAAATTATATTCCTTGTTTAATTAATATTAATTGATATATATGAATATATTGTGAATTGTTAGATAAAGATATTAAAGGATGGAAATCTCATATGCTTGATTTTCTATTTAAATTAATTAATTATTAAAAAAAATTGTTCTTCCTCTCGAATTTATCTTATAATAAATATACTCTCCTTCCGGATGTACATAAGAAAATGTCCTCCTTTCTTGTGGAGCGGGCCGAACGCCTCGACAGGATAGATGTATCTATGGATCATATCGCATGTCCCTCGGCAGTGTACACGACACTCTGGATTGGGCCGTACGTCCTCGGCAAAAATCGTGCTTAATAATAATAATTACACGATACTTTAATTGTTATTTCAAGCTTGCAAAGCAAATTGATAAATTGGAGAATCCTTGAAATTTAATGAATTATTATTCCTGCTTGTTAAGGAATTAATTGTTATTCCTGTAAATGAGATTAATCGATAAATTAGAAATTATTTGAATTTAAGGAATTTAATTAATATATTGAGAATTGTTGCATTTGAAGGAATATGTATATTTCCGCTGGTTAAATAAATTATTGTAAATTCTGTGAATCATGCTGATTTAGATATTCTAGTTGTATTGCAGTTATTATTATTGACCCATAGTGAGTGTCAAAGTCGGTCATCTCGTCTCTACCACTTCGAGATTAGGCTTGATACTTACTGGGTACACGTTGTTTACGTACTCATACTACACTTGCTGCACTTTTTGTGCAGGACCTGAGGCAAGTACTAGTGGGGGACCTATCGTCTTACACCCACGTTATCCAGGGGCATAGTGGTGAGCTGCCTTTCTGAGCTGTTCTGCAGCTACTAGTGTCTCTCCTTGTATTTTACATTCTGTCTATTTCTATTTCAAACAATATTTGAGGTTTTGTATAATCTACTAGATGCTCATACATTCGTGACACCAGGTCTCGGCACACACATTGGTAGAATTTGGTATTTTATTATTTCTTGGTTTTAAATTTTGTCAATATATGCTTAATTTATTAATTTGGCTTGCCTAGCTGTAGTGTTGGGCGCCATTACGACCTATAGGTGAAATTGGATCGTGACAACATGGTATCAGAGCACTAGGTTCACGTAGGTCTCACAAGTTATGAGCAGGCCTAATAGAGTCTTGCGGATCGGTACGAAAACGTCTGTACTTATCTTCGAGAGGTTATAGGGTGTTAGAAAATTACCTTTCTTCATATTCCATCGTGCAATTGATGTAGTTCTAAATATCCTTCTCTTATTCTCTCTCAGATGGTGAGAACGCGCTCGAATGAGGTTCTAGGCCAGGGAAGAGCTACTCCCCCAGTTGCTAGAGGCCGAGGCAGAGGCAGAGGGAGGACTCCAGCCCGTGGTAGAGGGCGAGGACGTCCCAGGACTGTTCCAGTTATGCCGCCAGTGGGTCCAGCAGAGAACCCCATTGTTGAGGAACAAGATGAGGTGCCTGTGGCAGAGCCAGCTTCGGTGGATTTCACATTTGCACCGGGATTTTAGGATGTCATGGGTCGTATGCTGCGGTTCATGGACAATATGACTCAGGCCGGTTTATTTCTGGCAGACCCAGCCATATCTCAAGTGGGCGGGATAGCACAGACCCCTACCGCGCAGGCTCATGGACAGGCAGTTGCTGTATATCAGACCCAGGGTGCACTACCCATGGGTGGAGCCCAGCCAGTGGCAGCAGCTACACCTGAGCCCAGGCTAGCTGTAGCCGCCGATCCTCAGAAACTATTGGACCGATGGACTAGACTACATCCTCCTGTCTTTGGGGGTGAGCGACATGAGGATCCACAAGATTTCATTGATCGTTGCAAGGATAGACTGTACAACATGAGGATATCGGAATCCCATGGGGTTGATTTCGCTACTTTTCAGCTAGAGGGTAGAGCCCGTAGATTGTGGCAGTCTTATGTTCTTGACAGACCAGTAGATTCTCCTCCCATGACTTGGGACAGGTTCACCCGTATCTTCCTGGACATATATATTCCACCCTCCCAGAGGGAAGAGTTGCGGTTTCAGTTTGAGAAGCTCAACCAGGGTCAGATGTCAGTGACCGATTATGAGGCGAGATTTTCTGAATTATCTCGCCATGAACTTATGATACTCCTTACTGAGGCGGAGAGAGTGCGGAGGTTTGTAGCTGGTTTACATACTGGTATTCAGGCCACTATGGCTCGAGAGGTTGAGAAGGGTACTTCTTATGAGCTAGTTATGGAGATAGCCCGGAGGATTTAGGGTGTGCGTCAGCGAAGCCGAGAGCACATTATGAGAGATAAGCGGTTCAGGTACTCTGGAGAGTTCAGAGGTGCTCCGTCTGGGGGCAGAGGTCAGTTCGTGAGGGGGCAGTCTAGCAGACCCCCATTTCCAACACCACCACCTCCTCGGGGTACTCTAGTGCGACCTTATCTCAGCGCTATACCAGAGAGTTCTTACCGCCCACCAGCTATTCAGGGTCCTCCCAGTGGGTATTCAGGTCCCCAGGGCCAGACTCTTAGTCAGCAGCCCATCGCACCGAAGAGTTGTTACGAGTGCGGGGATCCCAGTCACATGCGAAGGTTTTGCCCCAGGCTTCGGGGTAAACTAGTACAGTAGGGTCAGCAGCCTATGCTTACCGGACCAGTTGCTCCACCAGTAGTCCGACCACCAAGAGGTGGAGGACAGGTGGGTAGGGGCCGTCCTAGAGGTGGAGGTCAGCCAGGCGGAGGCCAGTCAGTTGGCTCTCTAGCTCGGTTCTATGCTTTTCTGGCTAGACCAGATACAGAGGCCTCAAATGATGTGATTACATGTATTATTTCTGTTTGCGGCAAAGATGCCTCAGTATTATTTGATCCAGGATCCACGTATTCATATGTGTCATCTCTATTTGCTCCATTCCTGGGTGTTTCTTGTGAGTCCTTGAGTACTCCTGTTTATGTGTCCACTCCTGTAGGCGATTCTATTATTGTGAACCGGATCTACCGGTCTTGTATTATTACATTCTGTGGTTATGAAACTAGAGTAGATCTCTTATTGCTCGAGATGATCGATTTTGAAATTATTCTGGGTATGGACTGGTTATCTCCATATCATGTTATTCTAGATTGTCATGCCAAAACTGTTACCTTGGCTATTCCGTCTTTGCCTAGACTGGAGTGGAAGGGTTCATCGGTTAGTTCATTTAATTGGGTTATTTCTTTTATAAAGGCTTAACACATGGTTGAGAAGGGTTGTTTGGCTTATCTAGCCTATATTCAGGATACTACTGCAGAGACTCCGGCTATTGATTCAGTGCCAGTAGTTCGGGAGTTCTCTGATGTATTTTTTCCAGATCTTCCAGGTATGCCACCTGATCGGGATATTGATTTCTGTATTGACTTGGCTCCAGATACTTAGCCTATATATATCCCACCGTATCGCATGGCTCTGAAAGAATTGAAAGAATTGAAAGAACATCTTGAGGAGTTACTAGCCAAAGGGTTCGTCAGACCGAGTATATCGCCTTAGGGTGCACCGGTATTATTTGTGAAGAAGAATGATGGCACAATGAGAATATGTATTGACTATCGCCAATTGAACAAAGTTACTATTAAGAACAAGTACCCATTGCCGCGTATTGATGACCTATTTGACCAGTTGCAGGGTGCTAGGGTGTTCTCTAAGATTGACTTGAGGTCGGGGTATCATCAATTGAAGATTCGAGATTCGGATGTTCCGAAAACTACTTTCCGTACTAGATATGGTCATTATGAGTTTCTGGTAATGTCTTTCAGTTTAACTAATGCCCCGGCAATGTTTATGGATCTGATGAATATGGTATTCAGGCCATATATTGATTCGTTTGTCATTGTCTTCATTGATGACATTTTGATCTACTCGCGCAGTAAGGAGAAACATGAGCAACATATGAGAGTAGTGCTTCAGACATTGAGGGGACAAAAGCTATATGCTAAGTTCTCTAAATGTGAGTTTTGGCTAGAGTCTGTAGCATTTTTGGGACATATTGTATCGGGCGAAGGTATTAAAGTTGATCCCAAAAATATTGAGGCAGTTCAGAATTGGCATCGACCCACTTCGGCGACTGAGATTAGGAGTTTTCTGGGTTTAGCAGGTTATTATCATCGGTTTGTGGAAGGTTTTTCATCTATTGCAGCACCTTTGACCAAATTAACCCAGGAGGGTGTTTAGTTCCGATGGTCCGATGATTGTGAGTCAAGCTTTCAGAAGCTCAAGACAGCATTGACTACAACACCAGTGTTAGTGTTACCTTCCGATTCGGGAATGTATACAGTGTATTGCGATGCTTCACGCGTTGGTTTGGGTTATGTATTAATGCAGGAAGGGCGAGTTATTGCATATGTTTCACACCAGTTGAAGCCCCACGAGCAGAATTATCTGGTACATGATTTGGAGTTAGTTGCGATTGTTCACGCTCTCAAGATTTGGAGGCATTATCTTTATGGGGTGTCTTGTGAAGTTTATACTGATCATCGCAGTTTGCAGCATTTGTTCAAGCAGAGGGACCTAAATTTGAGGCAGCGCAGATGGCTGGAATTACTAAAAGATTATGATATTACTATCCTATATCATCTAGGTAAAGCAAATGTAGTTGCGGATTCCTTGAGTAGAAAGGCGGAGAGTATGTGTAGTTTGGCTTTCATTTCAGCAGAAGAGAGACCATTAGCTTTGGATATCCAGTCCTTGGCCAACAGACTTGTGCGGCTAGATATTTCAGAGCCCAGCCGAGTTCTTGCATGTGTCGTAACTCAGTCTTCACTATTTGAGCAGATCAAGGCTCGCCAGTATGATGACCCACACTTAATGATTCTTCGAGAAATGGTACTACGAGGTGGTGCCAAGGAAGTTACTATTGGTGCGGATGGTGTTATGCGACTCCAGAATCGCCTGTGTGTTCATAATGTGGATGAACTGAGGCAAAAGATCATGGAGGAGGCACACAGTTCTCGGTATTCTATTCATCCAGGTGCTACGAAGATGTATCGTGACTTGAGGCAGCATTATTGGTGGCGACGAATGAAAAAAGACATAGTTGAGTATGTAGCTAGGTGTCTAAATTGCTAGCAAGTTAAATATGCGCACCAGAGGCCAGGTGGCCTACTTCAGCAGATGACCATACCAGAGTGGAAATGGGAACAAATTACTATGAACTTTGTAGTTGGGTTGCCGCGGACCTTGAGGAAGTTTGATGCAGTTTGTGTGATTGTTGACAGGTTGACCAAGTCGGCACATTTTATTCCTGTTGTGACTACGTATACTTCAAAGAGGTTGGCCCAGATTTATATTCAGGAGATAGTTCGGTTGCACGGTGTGCCAATTTCCATCATATCAGATAGAGGTCCTCAGTTTACTTCACATTTCTAGAGAGCAGTACAGAGTGAATTAGGGACCCGTGTAGAGCTCAGCACAACCTTTCACACGCAGACCAACGGGCAGTCAGAGCGGACAGTTCAGATTTTGGAGGATATGCTTAGGGCATGTGTGATTGACTTTGGAGGTCAGTGGGATTATTTCCTGCCTTTGGCCGAGTTTGCTTACAATAACAGTTGCCAATCTAGCATCGAGATGGCTCTATTTGAGGCTTTATATGGCCGTCAATACCGTTCACCTATCGGATGGTTTGAGCCTGGTGAGGCTAAGTTATATGGTACTGATTTGGTAAAGGATGCCTTGGAAAAGGTAAAGTTGATTCAGGAGCGACTTCATACAGCATAGTCGAGACAGAAGGGTTACGCGGATCAGAACGCGCGTGATTTATCATTTATGGTAGGTGAAAAAGTTCTCTTGAAGGTTTCGCCGATGAAGGGAATTATGAGATTCGGGTAGAAGGGCAAGTTGAGCCCAAGGTTTATAGGCCCATTTGAGGTGTTGAGACGAGTTGGGGAGGTTGCTTATGAGCTTGCATTGCCTCCCACTCTATCGGGAGTTCATCCGATTTTCCATGTGTCTATGCTCCGGAAGTATCATGCTAACCTATCACATGTGTTGGACTTCAGCACAGTTCAACTAGATAAGAGTTTGGGTTATGAAGTAGAGACATTTGCCATTGTTGATAAACAAGTTCGCCAGTTGAGGTCCAAGAGGATTTCTGTAGTAAAGGTCCAGTGGAGGGGCCAACCAGTCGAGGAAGCGACTTGGGAGGCCGAGGAGGACATGCAGAGCAAATATCCACACTTATTTAGCACTCCAGGTATTATTCTAAACCCGTTCGAGGACGAACGTTTGTTTAAGAGGTGGAGAATGTAATGACCCAACCGGTCATTTTAACTTTTAGAAACCCGTTCCCTAAAATAAAACTCCCCTAACATGCTTTTATTTATTTATGACTCGCGGGGATGGTTGGTTCGGGATTTGGAAGTGTGTGGGTTGAAATCGGAACACTTGGTTCCTTAAATTAGCTTTAAATGGATAAGTTTGACTTCGATCAACATTTTGAGAAAATGACCCCGGAATCGGGATTTGAAGGTTGCAATAGGTTCGTATGATGATTTTGGACTTGGGTGTATGTCCGAATCAGGTTTTTGATAACCCGGGAGCGTCTTGACGCTTAATAGTAAAAATCAACTATTTGAAGGTTTAAAATTCTTTAAATTTGGTTTGGGGTAGGTTTTTGAGTAAATGAAGTCCGTTTGGAATTTCTAGTTTGGGAATAGTTCCGTATAGTGATTTAAGACTTGTACGCAAAATTTTGTGTCATTCCGAGTAGTTTAAGAATATTTTGGCATATTGGAAGTAAATTAAAGAACTTGAAATTCTTAAGTTTGATTCAATTTGGTTTGATGTGTGATTCATAGATTTGATGTTGTTTTACACATTTCGTGAGTTCGAGCGAGTCCGTGTTTTGATTTCAAACTCGTTGGTATGTTCGAGCGGGGTCCTGCGGGCCCCGAGTATCAACCGGACGAGGCTCGGACCAAGTTGGAAATTGGGAACCAAAACGGAAGTTCCCAGCTACTGTTAGAATCGCACCTGCGCTTGGCCAGTTGCAGGTGCGACACTCGCAGGTGTGGCAGTAGCTCGCAGGAACGAACCTTGCAGATGCGAGTTTTTGTGCGCAGAAGCGGAAAAGGGAAGGGGGCAATCGATCGCAGATGCGGATGATTTGCGCACCTGCGAATGCGCATGTGCGAAGCTGTGTGCGCAAATGCGACCTTGGCCCAGGCGAGTGGAACTCGCACCTGCGAAGAATTTCCGCAGGTGCGAAAGCCGCATGTGCGGTAGTCTTCCACAGGTGCGAAAATGATTGTTGGGCAGAATGTGTTAAAAATCGGGGCTCAGTCATTTTGAGCCCATTTTCTTTCATTCTTGGGCGATTTTGGAGCTTTTTGAGAGAAGATTTTAACTAACAACTTGGAGGTAAGTTAATTCCATACCCCTTGAGTTAAATATATAGATTATAGGTAGATTATAACTAGTAAATCTTAGAAATCAAGGGTTTAGGTGAAAAACATAGATTTTTATAAAAATGAGATTTTAAACACGAAAATAGTTATGGAATTGGGTAGAAATTATATATTTAAGTTCTTGAGATTATGGGTAACGTTTTCATCCAAAAATTTCCAGAATCCGAGCACGTGGGCCCGGGGTGAAGTTTAAAAATTTTACCATTTTGGATAAGGTAATTTATTTTATTGATAAATTTCGAATCATTTAGCATATATTAATTATTGTGTATAATATTTGGATAGTTTCGGATCTTTCGGCGTCGAATCAAGAATTCAACGCGACGTGGTAATCGGAAAGTGGACTTTGAGACGAGGTAAGTCTCTTGTCTAATCTTGTGAGGGAGAAATCACCCCATAGGGATTAAATTGAATAATTGTTGCTAATTGCAGGGGCTACGTACACACGAGGTGACGAGAGTCCGTGCGTAGCTACTATTAATGCTAAAGTCCGGGTAGTTTAGGACTCAAAGCATGAATTACTTGTGTAAATTTATTCCTTGTATAATTAATACTAATTGATATATATGAATATATTGTGAGTTGTTAGATAAAGATATTAAAGGATGAAAATCTCATATGCTTGATTTTCTGTTTAAATTAATTAATTATTAAAAGAAATTATTCTTCCTCCCGAATTTATCTTATAATAAATATACTCTCTTTCCGGAGGTACATAAGAAAATGTCCTCCTTTCTTGTGGAGCGGGCCGAACGCCTCGGCAGGATAGATGCATCTATGGATCGTGTTGCGCGTCCCTTGGCAGTGTACACGACACTCTGGATCGGATCGTACGTCCTCGGCAAAAATCGTGCTTAATAATAATAATCACACGATACTTTAATAGTTATTTCAAGCTTGCGAAACAATTTGATAAATTGGAGAATCCTTGAAATTTAATGAATTATTATTCCTTCTTGTTAAGGAATTAATTGTTATTCCTGTAAATGAGATTAATCGATAAATTGGAAATTATTTGAATTTAAGGAATTTAATTAATATATTGAGAATTGTTGCATTTGAAGGAATATGATTATTTCCGCTGGTTAAATAAATTATTGTAAATTCTATGAATAATGCTGATTTAGATATTCTAGTTATATTTCAGTTATTATTATTGACCTATAGTGAGTGTCAAAGTCGGCCATGTCGTCTCTACTACTTTGAGATTAGGCTTGATACTTACTAGGTACACGTTGTTTACGTACTCATATTACACTTGCTGCACTTTTTGTGCAGGACCTGAGCCAAGTACTAGTGGGGGACCTATCGTCTTACACTCACGTTATCCAGGGGCATAGTGGTGAGTTGCCTTTCTGAGCCGTTCTGCAGCTAGGGGTGTACAAGCCAAACCGTCAAGCCAAACCGAACCGACGAACCAAGTCAAACCGAAAAAAAAACCCGACTTGTGGTTTGGTTTGGTTGGTTTGATGTTGAAAAATAAAAAACCGATCACTCTTGGTTTGGTTTGGTATTAAAAAAAAAAAAAGTCAAACCGAATCTAAATCAAACCGACATAATATATATATAAATATATACATAAAAAATAATCATTAAAATTTAATTTGTAAGTATTTTCTAAATTATTTTATAGTTTTCAATGTCTTGAGATATTATTTATTTGTGGGCTTGTAAATTCACTATCCACTTAATAGATTCTAATTACACAACCTAAATTTGAAGCCCAAACTAAAACCCAATAAGAAAAGATAATAAAATAGGTTATTCCTTGTCTTCAATTTTCTGTATCTTTCCTATCTTCCAACTCCAAAGTCAAAAAACCCCAAATAGTGAAAACCCTTCCATCCACTTCACGACGAGCTTCCTTCTTTGCAATTCCGAGCCACTGTCCAAGTTTGTACATATTAGTCTTACTGCTCCAACACAATTTGGCAAGTTAAAGTATTTGATTAAACCAATTATGTTATTTTGTCCCTTTAAATTTGGGTATAATTGTTATCTTAGATTGTTGGTCCTGAAATTTGATGTTACGAGTTGTGTTCTTTCAATCCAATATTGCACTTACATTTGTGATGAAATCACTGCTTAATGTTAAAGGTTCTCTAAGAAGGAATGCAAGCTTCAAGACTATCTAGAAGAAATTAAGAAAATTGAGCAAGTTGAAGAAGGTAATTTTATATCTTTAATTCATAATGAATTTGATTCTATCTTTATATTGTTTAACATGTAACTGTTTTTTTTTCCAGAATGTCCAGGTGACCCTTTGAGTATTGATTAGTTTAGAACTTCAGTTAAACAAAATAGTGTCAACCTATTCATGGTGCTTGGCTGCTTGCTGCTTATTTCTAACTTTTGTCTTGGCCAACTTTAATTAACTTAATATTTTTTGTGGAACTACAAGTTGGGTTGTAGCTTTTGGTTTATCACATGTTTGTTGTCATTTTCTATTATGGAAGGTCTTGGAATTATGATTCATACGAACAATTGCTATTCCTCATATATTATTTTAATGAATAGTAACCATGCGGACAATTGGTGATTATTTGATCTCTTTTTCAAGCATAATATAACTAAAAAGGAAAACCGAAAATAAACCGAAAAATCGAGGAAACCGAAAAAACCGACAAAAATCGAAACCGAAAAAATCGAGTTTATGTTGGTTTGATTTGATTATAAATTTAGTAAACCGACATAGTTGGTTTGATTTAATAAAAAATCGAACCAAACCGCCTCACGTACACCCCTATCTGCAGCTACTAGTGTCTCTCCTTGTATTTTTCATTCTGTCTATTTCTATTTCAGACAATATTTGAGGTTTTGTATAATCTACTAGATGCTCATACACTCGTGACACCAGGTCTTGGCACATACATTGGTAGAATTTGGTATTTTATTATTTTTTTAGTTTTAAATTTTGTCAATATATGCTTAATTTCTTAAGTTGGCTTGCCTAGCTATAATGTTGGGCGCCATCACGACCTATAGGTGAAATTGGGCCGTGACATTTATGGTATTTATCTACTCTTAGAGGCTTGTAGACATATGCCATGTACGTAAAAGATTGTATGGCCTTGTCGGCCTATGTTTAGTATACGAGTGATCATTTTTGGTCTTATAGGCCCAAGTTGGTATTTCATGTTTTATTCTACTTATCTCATGACAGCCTCTCCGGCTCATTTACCTATGATAGTATGATACGAAAGATACGTTACGTTGGTACTCGGTTGAGTAAGGTACCGAGTGCCCGTCGTGGCCCATCGGTTTGGGTCATGACATACGGTATGCGTACACAGTACCCTCCCTAGACCTCACTTTGTGGGATTTTACTGGGTTGTTGTTGTTGTTGTTGTTGTATTTCAATATGAAATTAAGTTGAATTTTTCTTCCCGTTTGTATTTGATATGAAAGTTTATTTTTTTATGAAAATTACTACATAATAAGTTAAATTATATCTTTATATATTTTATTTATTTCTTAAAATTATTGTTTATATTTTTGTCTTTAGTTTTATCTATTATAATATTTTTTGTTAGATAATCCTATTCATATATCATGACCACATGAATTATTATTCAAAAACTTCCTCATCTCAAAAAACAAATTAGTCTTATCATTTTATATATCTCTACGTTGAAGTTATTTATTTATATCCTTTTTTTATTTTTTATAATAATTTCCTTAAAAATAGATATAGATTATTTTTAATTCAAATTGAAAAAGAGTAACTAAATTAATTAATCTAACTAACTTTGTCCTAAAATTTGACACTTGTTGAATTTTTGTTGTGACACTTGGCATTATCACAATGATTTTCTTCTCCTATTCTATATAGATAGATAGATTTATTTTTTGGGAGTTTTATAGCTTTACCCACAAAAACTAAACTAATTACCCTTGCCTACCCATTGATTTTTCTACCTACCAAACTAATTACTCTTCCTACCCATTGTAGCTTTTGTGGGTAATTGTTTTTTTTCTCATGTTCTTTTTTATTTCTCTGCTTTTTTTCCCTTTCTTTTCTCCTTTTATTTTTCTCGTTTTTATTTTTATTTTTTATGTTCATATATTTTTTTCAGAATCATATTATTCTTTATTTTCTTTATTCACCACATTTATACTCAATTTGGCTCGTTTATTTTCATTTTACTTTCCTTTTGTTTATTTTTTTAATTTCGCTTTCCTTTTCTAATTTCGTTCAACATTTTTTTGATTTCTTTTTTTCCCCATATTACTATTTTGTGCGATGAATATTATTTTTATAGAACTCCATCAAAAAATTCATTTAAGAAAATATTTGAAGGACCTAGTTGGAAAAATTAAAAATATTAAAAAATGACTTATTTATTACGGTATACTGTTATATATATTGTATACTATAATAGTATAATATTACTATAACCATGACTTTAGTTTTGCACAATAGCACCTAGATGATTCAACAAATAGCAGTTGAAGTGTACTATTACAATATATTATAAACTATTACAACATATTGTTATAGTATATTGCATATTATTACAGTATACAGTTATAGTATATTGTATACTATAATACTATTGCAATATAGTTATATACTCCTATAGTATATTGTATACCGTAGCGATATACTATTGGGTAACTATATTCTTCTTTAAATTTCAGCTCAAAAATTCGTTTTGAGCTCTAGTCGTTCAGCTGTTTGAGGCCTTGAGCAGCTTTGCTTTAGATATTATGACTTGTACGTGTGGTCAGAATTGAATTTCGGGAAGTTTGGAGTTGACTTGGAAAGAAAATTCTAATTTCGAAAGTTTTAAGTTGGAAGAATTGACTAAGGTTTGACTTTTGATTTAAACAACCTCTAAATCAGGATTTGAAGGTTACAATAGGTTTGTATGGTGATTTTGGACTTAGACGTATGTTCAGGTTGAGTATCGGGTCGCCCAAGAGCATTTTGGCGCTTATTGTGGAAAGTTGGCATTTTGAAGGTTTTAGAATTTTCTAAGTTTGGCTTGACGTGGATTTTTATGTTATCAATATCCGTTTTAGGTTCCGAGCCTTGGAATATGTTCATATAGTTATTTGTGAGTTGTACGCAAAATTTGAAGTCATTCCGGATTGATCTGATACGTTTCCGTGCAAATTGTAGAAGTTGGAGGATTTGAAAACTCATAATTCGATTCGAGGCGCGATTCGTAATTTCGATGTGGTTCGACGTGGTTTGAACCCTCGACTAATTCTGTACCGTATTTTAGGACGTATTGGTATATTTGGTTAAGGTCTAGCGGGCCCCGGGGGGATTTCGGGTGGTTAACAGATTGTTTGGAATTTTTGTAAAAGTTGGTTTTTGGCAGCCACTGGTGTCATCGCATATACGATGAAGTTGATCGCAGATGCACAATCGCATAAGCGAAGCAGCATTCGCAGAAGCAAAATTTGGAAGGACTGGCAGTGGTCGCGAGTGCGAAGCATTTCACGCACCTGCGTGATCGCAGATGTGGTCTTTGGCAAAGCAGAAGCGACTAGGAAGGGACAAGGCATGGATCACACAAGGGAAAATCTTCACCGCAGAAGCGGTCGGCTTCGGAGATGCGCAAATAAGACTCGCACTTGCGATGGCGCAGAAGTGGAATTATTTTCGCAGGTGCGCGAGTGCGACTGGGCATTGGGCTTCGCAAAAGCGACGTCGTAGATGCGCCAATCTGTCTGCAGAAGCGAAATTGGACAAATTATTAAGGGATCTAACTTGGTCATTTTCCTCATTTCGTTTTGGATTTTTGGAGCTCTGTTTTGGGTGATTTCTGAGGAGTTCTTCACGACTTCGACTTGGGTAAGTGTTCTATATCCGAAATTAATTACATATCATAACTCCATGGGTATATTCATCATTTATTTCAAATTTAATGGAAGAAATTGAGAAAAATTGTGAAATCTTCCGAAAGTGTAAATTGGAGATTTGGAGGATTCGTTGTTGGAATTTGATAATTTTGGTATGATTGAACTCGTATCGGAATGGGTGTTTGGATTTCATGAAATTTCGTCGCGTTCCGAGAAGTGGGCTATAGGGTTGACTTTGTTTACTTTTCGAGTGGAGTTGAGAATTATTATAAATTATTAAGTTATACGCATTGGAGTATATTTTGATTGTTTTGCATATTGTTTGACCAGTTTCGGATCGTTTGGCTTTGAATTAAAGAGTTAGTGCGGCATTGGAGATGGTTATGGAACTTCGGAGCGAGGTAAGTCTTTTATCTTACTTTGTGAGGGGGAAACTACCCCCTAGGTGATGTAATTGTTATGTGCTATTAGTTGTGGGTGCTACGTACGCATGAGGTGGCGAGAGTCCGTACGTAGATAAAGCATATTTAAGTCCGAGTAGACTTAGGACTTTATACCATGTAATATTTGAAATACTTGAATCTATTCTGCTGGCTTAATTAATTGAAATTATAATTGAATTGATTTAGAAAAAAATAAAAATAAATAAATAAATAAATATATTTATTATCTTGAGTTGTTGGCAAGTTATTTGAGAAACGGTAAAGGTTAACTTTTCTTCGTACCCATGTACTGTATTGTAAGCAAGTGTCTCGTAATTTGATGATTTCTTTCCTTTCTTGTGGAGCGGGCCGGACGCCTGGACAGTATAATAGTTGCATCTATGGTTTGAGTCGCTCGATCCTCGGTAGTGTACATATTATTTTGGATCGGGTCGAACAACCTCAGCATAATCGTGCGTTATATCGCTGGCAGTCCGAACATTCACGAGATTATCTTTCCGCTGATGCCCGAAATTTTATATAGTATTCCTTATTCATTTGATATTTGGCACTTGACATTTTCTAAGCTATTAAGGTAGAATACAAGATTGAGATATTCATACTTTAAAAAGAAATATTGGAAGATTATGTAACTTATATATTTACCTCATTATTGTTGTGTGCTTCATATCTGCTTATAATTTATTATATTGCTTTATTCGACCTCTAGTAAGTGTCGATGTCGACCCCTCGTCATTACTTCTCTGGGATTAGGCTAGATACTTACTGGGTACGTGTTGATTTACGTATGCATACTTCACTTCTGCACTAAATATGTAGGATCTGACAAGTTTAATTAGCGGTTATCTTGGCTCGTAGGCGCAGTTGTTGGGGAGACTTTATGGTGAGCTGCATTTCAGGCTGCGTATCACAGCCAATAGAGTCTCCATCGTACCATTTATTCTATCATGTCTTATTTACATTCCAGATAAATGTTTTATTGTTATTGTACTCCTTAGTAAATGCCCATGCACTTGTGACACCGGGTTTTGGGATGTTCTAGGAGTTGTTTGTGATTTTGCTTAGCATTTACACACTTATATTATCTATTCTGTTAAAAATTATAAAGTTCCATAATTTTTATGCGTTGATTTATTCATCTAATAAAGAGTTACGATTTCAGAAATAATAAAGTTCATAATTAAATTGGTAGTTCACAGTTGGCTTACTTGACGGTGACGTTGGGCGCCATCACGACCTATAGTGAGTTTCGGGTCATAACAGCTTGGTATCAGAGCGTTAGGCTCACTTGGTTCTCACGAGTCATGAGCAAGTCTAGTAGAGTCTTGCGGATCGGTACGGAGATGTCTGTACTTATCTTCGAGAGGCTACAAGGCTGTTAGGAGCACTTTCCTTCTTGACTCCTCATCGTGTGATTTTATTCCTTTGAGGCTCATGCCTTTATTTCCTTCTTACTTAATCTTATGAGACGCAAAATGCTTGTTATCAATTGGGCATCGAGGAGTTGTGGTGGTACTGCAGATGTGGTGCAGGATGTTTTTCCCTGCGTGTTCGGGCGGACTATTATTGTCGCCTTGCGAAAGGATGTTCTGTCGTTTCGACTTAGTATCTATATTCCAATAGTTTTGTGACTTTGCACAGGTTGCTATGATGTCCATGTGTTGTTATCGCATAGTGTTGGTGTAATGGTAGGGTGCTTATTTATGGTTCGCGGCAGTGAATGACTCGAAAGGAGGATTTCTCAGTTCATGGTTTAGAGGTTCGGCATCTAATTCCAGCGGAGGAAGGGCAATCAGACTATGGATGTTCAGGTTTTGGTTGATGGAGTAATGAGACTTGATATTTTCGAGCGTGGTGGAATTTTCATTTGTGATGTGGTGTTGTTGTCCTTGTTTGAATGTATTAAGGTTCGCCAGTGTTATGGTCTTCTTTGATTTGCCTTTGGGGCAGAGATGGCGGTGTGTAGTGATTTTATAATCGAACCGGTGATTAGAAAGATGATGGCTCGAGAAAGATGTTCTTCGAAGAGGCATAGAGTTGGTAGCAATTTATTAGTTCAGGTGCTACAGAGAAGGATTTTGATTTGAGGCAATATTTGGGCAGCAAAGGATAAGGAAGGACATGACAATAGGTGTCTCGCGGTGGTTAAGTTACTAGCAGGTCAAGTATGAAGAGCAGATGTCGAGAAGTTGCTTAAAGGAGGTGGTTTAACTGAAGTGAGAGTAGCATATGGATTTTGTGGTAGGAAAGCCACTTGCCTTGAGGAAAGTTATAGCGATTTGGGAATCATGGTGGATAATGACTAATCCTATGCATTTCATTTGGGATGGTGGCTGCTGGACGGAGGAAGCTTGATTATGGCAGAGGGGAGTTTGCTAGAAATGAAGATGTGTGAAACATGACTTCGAGTTTGGAATGTATTGTCAGACTTTCAGTTGATGCCAATGGGGAATGGATAGACTTGTATAGCTGGTAGGCGAGCATGGGCCCAGGAGGGTTTACTGATTTTGTGGTAGTTGTACCCTGTGCAGCGTCGTTAGGAGATGTCGGTATGGAATTCCATAGTTGGGCTATCTCTTGTGAGCAGGTTGGCGGTCGCGTGATTTTGATGAAGATTCTACGAAGAGTTCTACTTACTATCTAGGGGAGGTTGAACAAACAATTGTGGTTGATAATTCGGGATGTTTTATGAAAAGTTTAACAGGAGGTTTCGAGAATGTGGCGGGTTAACGATGCGAGATCATGGTGATTGAGAAGGAGGAATCTTTGTGGGTTCTAGATTTATGTGATTGTAGCTTAAAGCTAAGCGGGGGAGCCCACTGTCTACGATTGGATCGCGTGGTTGTCTGCTTGTGCAGATTCTGGTTATCAGTGCATTGGTGGATTATTTATGACTAAGGAAAGAAAACATCAGGGTTAATTCAAGAAAAATATTTGATGAATGCGTGCTATATTTTGCCTTATCGATTCATGCGCAGATTTTAGGGAGACTCAGAGTTAATGATGCTAGTAGATGTGATGTACAAGGAAAAATAATTCACCCGGTTACTTCTTTGGGAGTGTTCATGTGCTGACAACGTACTAGAGTTTGGCTTATATTCGGGACCAAGTTAGAGTGGGTGACTCTCAACAGTTATGAGGCTGGAGACCGGGATTTTGCAGTAGAATGTGAAGAACACTTAGGGAATTTCTATGTTATCATAGGGTCTGCGGGGCAGTATTGGAAAAATAGGAGAAACAGTTTCGGATTCACGGAAGGTCTTTCAGAATGGGTGTACTAGTTGGAGATGCTATTGTGCGCATGAGGAAGGTATGATATAGTTCATGGGTATTGAGACGATGTGGACTCGTGAAGTGGGTCACTCGGGAGGAGTGTTGTTGAGTTTCGTTATGATTCTTGAATAGAGCTACTATTATTTCTAAGGCAAGTGAAGAGTGAATTGGTAGAAGTTGGTCCAGTTAGTAATGGATGAATCAACATGATTATGGCAATGATGAGTTCCTTCGATGTGTGAAGTTATACATGTGGTTTGTGGTTGTACGTTTGGGCTCGACAATGTAACGACCCGACCGGTCGTTTTGAGAGTAATAGCCCCGATCCCCTATTTACTGCTTCTCTCATATCTAATCCTGCTATTGTGACTTGCCGGGAGGTTTCATTTTGGTTTTTGGAGTGTTTTGGGACACTTAGTCCCTAAAACGGAAGCTTAAGTTTTAGGATTTTGATCGTAGTCGGAACTGTGTGAAGACGACTACGCAATGGAGTTCCGTCAGTTCTGTTAGCTCCGTTAGGTGATTTTGGACTTAAGGGCATGTCTGGATTGTGTTTTGGAGGTCGGTAACTTATTTAGGCTGAATTGGCGAAAGTCGAATTTTTGGAGTTTTGGACCGGTAATGGAATTTTTTATATCGGGGCCGAAATCCGATTCCGGAAGTTGGAGTAGGTCCGAAATATTGAATATGACTTGTGTGCAAAATTTGGGGTCAATCGGACATGGTTAGATAGGTTTCGGCATCAGTTGTGGAAATTTGAATTTTCAAGTTCATTAAGTTTGAATTTGGAGGGTGATTCGTGATTTTAGCATGGTTTGATGTGGTTTGAGGGCTCGACTAAGTTTGTATGGTGTTTTAGGATTGGTTGGTATGTTTGGTCGTGGTCCCGGGGGCCTCGGGTGAGTTTCGGATGGTTATCAGATCATTTTTGGAAGTGGAAGATTTTCTGGTGCTGGGCTGGTTCTGCTATAATCACACCTGCGCAAGGCTGCCTGTAGGTGCGAGCAAATTGGCGCAGAAGCGGAGTTTGGTGGATTGGTCAGGAGTTTGGTGGATTGGTCAGGGGTCGCAGGTGTCACGACCCAAACCGATGGGCCGCGACGGGCACCCGGTACCTTACTCAACCGAATACCAACATAACGTATCTTTCGTATCATTCTATCATAGGTAAATGAGCCGGAGAGGCTGTCGTGAGATAAGTAGAATAAAATATGAGGAAATACTCAATATTGGGTGACCCAACTAGATATACCGACTTATACATATGATGTACTAGCCTATAATGCCATACCAGTATCCGTATACATGACATATATCTACAAGCCTCTAAGAGTACATAAATATCATAAAGTTCGGGATAGAGCCCCGCCATACCAATCAATACATATTCAAATCATACTGACCAAATAGGCAACTCCGGAGCAAGTGGAGTGCACAAACACCTTCTGCTGAGCTGTTAGCCTACTAGGAGAACTCTCAACCTGTCTATCGGGACCTGTGGGCATGAAACGTAGCGTCCCTAGGCAAAAGGGACGTCAGTACAAATAAAGTACCGAGTATGTAAGGCATGAAAGAAATATGGAGTAAGGAACTCAACTTGTAAGTCGGAATAGCTCTGTGAATCATGAAAAAATTATAATGTCATGCATGTGCGTATAAATGCCATACCATGCATAGGTATATGCGTACATAACATCATCAAGCCTCTGAGGGCATCTCATCATATCATCTCAGCCACTGTATGCGAAATCATCAACGTATACCAGCTGATCAGGTGGTGGTGAATATATAACTCCATAACCTTTTCCCAATATCCCATATACATATAATATACGCATATATAACGCCATCTGGTCATGGGTCAATGTACATGTATAAATGCATAAGAAATACTTTAATAAGATTTATCAAAATATCATAAAATCAATATGCCTTCCGGACAAACATTATCAAATACGTATTTTTCTGAGACCCAAGAACAGAGGATATAATAATAATTCACATGGGGAATCAAGAATATAGACAACCCCTAATATTTCTATGAATAGAGTCATTTATGAAAATTACGTATTTTGCTCGTTTCGTTTGTATAATTTGGATCATGCCAAAAATAAAGAAGGGATATCCTTAACATACATTAACTCAGTTGAGTCCTTAATACCTTCCAAGAAATTATTCAAACAACTCAATTCAATCTACCACATCATAAGGAGATTCAAAATCAGTGCTAAGTAAAGGCAAGTCCACAACTTAAACTAGTAGCTCGTTTACGTAAATTTGGGCAGAATCTCCCCTGTAACTAGGCCCTCCTCCAATACCATATACCAAAAGCAACAAGAACACAATAATAACAACATGCAAGAATCATTTTCTAATCTTATCTCCATCACAATATACCACAAAATAGCCCACATATCCTAATTACTTCATACATAAAACGATAACCAAAGTAGTGTCGAACAACTTAAAATAATGTAACGACGAACGACCAGCCCACCGTTCCGTCATTATGTGGTATTTTTCCACACCACTTGTCATCCAAAATTCCATTAAACAATAGAAAAATATACAGCCCAAAGGCAACACGAAACTGCCCACAAAACAGTCCACTACAAGTCAAATAACTCGAACTCACGGCTTCCGATCACCGTCCCGTGAGTTCTAACTATTAGAAAACGAATTTATCAACATTCCTTGATATTTAAACACTTAAATACAGAAATTACACATTTTCTTAACTATGAAGTACCTTCCAAAATTCAAACTACAAAGAAAAAGAGAGGCGATATAGCGATACTTACGTCGTAGGGATCGTTTTAATATTATCGCTTCTTGATTCCGTGCCCAGGATGATAATATTCTTTGAAACACTATTAGAGATCTCAAAGGCATGTTCTATGGTGTTCTATGGTCAGGTTCTATGTGAAAATTAAGAGAGAGACGAGTTAAGACATATATATCAACTTTTGAAAAGTCAAAGAGGTGCTGGCTTGGCACCCTCTCATTTGCCCATCTTCCGATGCTTATATATTTTTATCCGGATGTCGTATGAATGAACGGTTAAGAGCGTTGGAAACTAAATTCCAAAACCATAAATTTTGTATATAATATGTCCCAAAAAGACCTAATATATCATATGAAATGTATTTCTCAAAAAGCTCTATTACAAGGCAAATTCTTAGTTAGTTTTTCCGCAACTTAAATCCGATTTTCTCCAAACTTCATATTTTCTATCAAAATATCATATTTAGCCATATTATGACTTTAAAATCATTTAAATCATGATTAACAAGTTTCATATTCATTACGTCACCTTGGGACGCACATGGTGTAACAATCTTCCCCCCTTAGAAACATTCGTCCTCGAATGTTAAACTCCCAGAAATCTATAGAAATTTTGGCAGAGTCTCTTCTGTAACGATACTACTACCAACCTAAAGGTTGTGATGTCTCAGTCTCATCCTCCTCCGTAAGTAGAAACAAGTGAGGATACCTAGTCTTCATTTCTTCTTAAGCTGCCTGAGTCATCTCCTTCACATTATTGTTAATCCAAAGTACTTTAACCGAAGCTACATCCTTAGTTCTTAATCTCTGAACTTGTCTATCTAGTATAGCAATGGGAGCTTCCTCATATGGTAGCTGCTCTGTAACCTGAGCATCATCAACTGGAATGACTTTAGAGGGATCTCCAATACACCTACGGAGCATAGACACATGAAATACTGGATGTACAGACTCCAATTTGGAAGGCAAGTCTAACTCATATGCTACTTGGACTACTATGCGTATAATCTTATAAGGTCCAATGTACCGAGGGCTAAGCTTTCCTTTCTTATCGAATCTCATAACGTCTTTCATCGGTGATACCTTTAGAAATACCCAGTCATCTACCTGAAACTCCAAGTCTCGTCGTCGATTATCTGCATAGGACTTCTGACTACTTTGTGCTGCTAATAGCCTTTCCCTTATAAGCTTAATCTTCTCAACTGCCTGTTGTACCAACTCTGGTCCTACTAACTTAGTTTCCCCAACCTCGAACCATCCGATATGTGACCTACACTTTCGTCTGTAAAGAGCTTTGTATGGAGCCATTTGAATGCTGGAATGATAGCTATTATTATATGCAAACTCAATAAGTGGAAGATGATCATCCCAGATACCCCTGAAGTCCATCACACAAGCCCGTAGAATATCCTCCCCGTGTCTGAATAGTACGTTCAGCCTGACCGTCTGTCTGGGTATGAAATAATGTACTAAGACTTACCTGAGTCCCCGATCCTTTTTGGAAGGATCTCCAGAAATTAGGTGTAAACTGAGCACCTCTATATGAGATAATATATATAGGGACACCATGAAGTCGTATTATCTCCCTAATGTAAAGCCTTGCATAATCCTCTGCTGAGTAAGTAGTCATAGCAGACAGGAAATGGCTACTTTTGTAAGTCTAGCGACAATAACCCATATAGAATCGAACTTACATTGGGTACGAGGTAAGCCTATGATGAAATCCATATTAATCACTTCCCATTTCCAAGTCGGAATCTCTATAGCCTATAATAATACACCGGGTTTCTGATGCTCAATCTTAACCTGCTGACAATTAGGGCACTGAGCAACAAACTCTGCTATATCCTTTTTCATTCCGTCCCACCATTATATTCCCTTGATATCACGATACATATTAGTCACTCCTGGATGAATAGAATAATGAGAATAGTGAGCTTCTCCCATAACACGCTGGCGCAACCCTGCCACATTAGGAACACATAATCGACCTAGATATTTTAGGATTCCATCTCCTGTAATCTCAAATGGTGTATTCTCCTTTTGAGGGGATGTATCTCTGTAATGAGCTAGCACATGATCCTCATACTGGCGTTCCTTCACTTCAGTTGCTAAAGGGGATGTTGTCGTGTCCTGAATAGTAACTCCGGTATCACTGTCCAGTAATCAAACTCCAAGACTAGCTAGTTGATGAATCTCATGGGTTATCCTAAACTTCTCTGGCTGTAAATATGACAGGCTACCAATAGATCTATGGCTGAGGGCGTCGACTCCTATATTTGCCTTCCCTGGATGGTATAAAATATCAACGCCGTAGTCTTTCAGTAGCTCCAACCATCACCGTTAGCATATATTTAATTCCTTTTGATTGAAGATATATTGAAGGTTCTTATGATTTGTATAGATATCAATATGAGTGCCATACAAATAGTGCGTCCACATCTTTAGTGCATGAATCACCGCTAACTCTAAATCGTGGGTCGGATAATTCTTCTTGTGCTTTCTTAGTTCTCTTTAAACATAAGCAATTACTTTTCATGGTTGTTATGCCACTTGTTGCATGAATACATGGCTTATCTCATTGCCCACAAATACTGGAATTTCTTGTAACTCATATGATCTCAAATATCATTTTTTGATTTTTCCCCCCTTCATTAGCCACGATATGTGCCACTTTCTTATGGAGTGCATACAATGTTGTTGTGAGTCTATTGTTACAAGACCATTTCTTCCTTATGTCACTATGCTTAAGTTGAAGCCTTCTTTATTATTCCCTCAGCTAGTCTTTCTTTGTAGTACTTAAGAGAGACCATTTGACTCATGTAAAGCTGCGAGCTTATTACATCGTATACCCGAAAGAATTTTTTGACGTTCTTACTCACCTATAATTATCCTTAATTACTTACCTCCACACCCTTGAGCTCGTAAGGTTGATTCTGAACTGAAATTTTTGACTGTCTTCTCACTGGCGCCATTTTTTATTATTTTTGTAACACTTATATGGTACCTTTAACAACCCCAACTCCTATATTAATATTTCTCAAGGATTACGATGTCATCATATTTGTGAGACTGAATTTCCTATGTTGGGTTTCACTATGTTTATCTTGCACAACTTGCTGATTTGTCTGTATCCTCTTGTTTAGCCATGGCTAGGCTCTTCCTGAATCAACTACTAACTACACGTTAGTCCATTTTCATATCTATATTATGCGTAATCTCTCTTGGGTTATATCCTTTGTCTTAACTTACCCCACACACTGGCTCCTTATGTATCCAGTGTTCATTTGCACTTATTTATCAATAACATCTAGTGATGGAACCCTTACTGCCTCTCCTCGTCGTCATACTTATATAATATTCCGGAGTCGTATCATATCCGTAGGATCTGAATAAATGTAATCTCATTTCTTTCGCCTTTCTACCACATTCTTCCTTTACTATTCCATAGTTACCTTAACCACATAACTCCGACTTAATACCATATCACACTATTTTACCTCTTTAGGGGAGTACTAACATTTATTGCTATGAATATTTACCTATAAATGTTTCACCTCTTCTTATTTGGAGTATTTTCACATCTTCACAGACTCTTACTTGCCTTCCAGTAACCTTTCTGTACCAGGGATAATTTAATTTCTTACATACAAAGGTGACACCTAGTGTAACTGACACACTTTGTCCCTTAAGCTTAACTCTACTCACAACGCTATTTTTAGGGAAGTGTCTTCCTGAATGACCTTTAAAGGTTATTTTTCTGTTGTCCATTCAATTATCGCTGGAATGTGATATATGAAATTCTCACGATGTCAATTATTATCAAATCCTTCGGTCCTGAATTCATGTTCAGTTTATCTTATTCACTAGCACATACTAATTTTTATTACTCCAGGGGCCTAACCTTTCCTTTTGGTAATCACGTATGAGTCACCAACTCATTTCTCGAAATGGGGACATGACTTTATGGCTTATACTCTTTTATTGTCTCAAGGCCTGTAGCTTCTTGTCTTTTCCTTCACTTGACTATAGCATCTGTGGTCCTATCATATTTTGATTTACCGTTATTATCCATTTATCACATCTTACTCATAATTCTTTATTTACTTTCTTCTTATTCTCCTGCTAATATTTCTGTCTATCACCTTATTATGAAAACTTCTTCAAAACATTCTTTCACTTTTAGCCCCCCTTGATTCAACTCACTGGCTCTTCGGGTCGCCTAACACTTTCTCTTTACTAGGGACGAGAGCCATACAAAGGTAAATATTTATACCTTCTAGGATTCCAATTCCAATCTTTTGAAATTTCTGAACATTCTAGTATTCATATCTGATTGTACTATTCTAGAGTGCACCATCTGGGTGTCTCACAAGGAGAACCATTACCACGTTTGCAATATCCCTCGGAAATGTGAGCTAATGATAACAATCCATCCATAGTTTTTGGTTACTCTAACCCCAACTGGATGCTGATATCCCATCCTTCTCTTAAATTATATTTGTTAGCTCCCACAAGGCATAACTAAAATGGTGTTGTCTAGTGAATATATCTTTGTTATTGTTGAAAGTAACTCAGAATACTTATATTTCTCTGCCTGAATTGTAAATACATATAATATTCACTAACTGGGTACCTAGTATCCTTCTTTACCTAGCTTCTTTTACTTATTGAAACTAGTATCTACCTTCTGATTCTCTCGTTGCTTTTTACCATAGGGGTAGATAGATATTCATGCCTTAGGGATCCTTATCAAGAGGCTCACACGTCGTAGTACATACATATCTACTGAAGGCCTTACATTTACTCATCATAAGCATGACGCAAAATCGAGTTCCTCTGACTCAACTTTTCCACAACCACATTCAATCTCTTACCAACTGTCTTTCTAGATGTAGATGTCGTTGTATAACAAATAAAATAGAATTTAGGAATTTGAATTTCTTACAACTGAGCTCTACCACACGATCTAGAGTAAGAAGAAAGAGTGACAATCCTAAATGCCTTGTAGCTTCCTGCTTATAAATGTGGTGCACAACACACCCATAAACAAGACTCTACTAGACATGGCTTGTAGACTCCCTAGGACAGAACTGCTCTGTTACCACTTTTGTCACGACCCAAATCGATGGGCCGCGACGGGCACCCGGTACTTTACTCAGCCAAATACCAACATAACGTATCTTTAGTATCATACTATCATAGGTAAATGAGTCGGAGAGGTTGTCGTGAGATAAGTAGAATAAAACATGAGGATATACTCAATATAGGGTGACCCAACTTGATATACCGACTTATACATATGATGTACTAGCCTATAATGCCATACCAGTATACGTATACATGACATATCTCTACAAGCCTCTAAGAGTACATAAATATCATAAAGTTCGGGATAGAACCCCACCATACCAATCAATACATATTCAAATCATACTGACCAAATAGAGCAAGTGGAGTGCACAAACACCTTCTGCTGAGCTGATAGCCTACTAGGAGAACTCTCAACCTATCTATTGGGACCTGCGGGCATGAAACGCAATGTCCCCAAGCAAAAGAGACGTCAGTACAAATAAAGTACCAAGTATGTAAGGCATGAAAGAAATATGGAGTAAGGAACTCAACCTGTACGTCCAAATAGCTCTTTGAATCATGAAAAATTTATAATGTCATGCATGTGCGTATAAATTCCATACCATGCATAGGTATATGCGTACATAACATCATCAAGCCTCTGAGGGCATCCCATCATATCATCTCAGCCACTGTGGGCGAAATCATCAACGTATACCAGCTGATCAGGTGGTGGTGCATATATAATGCCATAACCTTTTCCCATACCCAATACCCCATATACATATAATATACGCGTTTTTAACTCCATCTGGTCATGGGTCAATGTACATGTATAAATGCATGAAATGCATAAGAAATACGTTAATAATATTTCTCGAATATCATAAAATCAATATGCCTTTCGGACAAACTTTATCAAATACATATTTTTTTGAGACCCATGAACAGAGGATATAATAATAATTCACATGGGGAATCAAGAATATAGACAACCCCTAGTATTTCTATGAATAGAGTCATTTATGAAAGTTGCGTATTTTGCTCGTTTCGTTTGTATCATTTGGATCATGCCAAAAAGAAAGAAGGGATAGTCTTAACATACCTTAACTTCGTTGAGTCCTTAATACCTTCCAAAAAATTATTCAAATAACTCAATTCAATCTACTACATCATAAGGAGATTCAAAATCAGTGTTGAGTAAAGGCTAAATCCACAGCTTAAACTAGTAGCTCGTTTACGTAAATTTGGGCAGCATCTCCCCTGTAACTAACCCCTCCTCCAATTCCATATACCAACAACAACAAGAACACAATAATAACAACATGCAAGCATCATTTTCCAACCTTATCTCCATCACAATATACCACAAAATAGCCCACACACCCTAATCACTTCATACATAAAACGATAACCAAAGTAGTGTCAAACAACTTAAAACAATGTAACGATGAACGACCAGCCCACCATTCTGTCATTATGTGGTATTTTTTCACACCATTTGTCCTCCAAAAATCTATTAAACAGTAGAAAAATATACAGCCCAAAGGCAACACGAAACATCCCACAAAACAGTCCACTACAAGTCAAATAATTCGAACTCACGGCTTCGGATCACCATCCCGTGAGTTCTAACTATTAGGAAACGAATTTATCAACATTACTTGATATTTATACACTTAAATACAGAAAGTACACATTTTCTTAACTTTGAAGTACCTTCCAAAATTCAAACTACAAATAAAAAGAGAGGCGATATAGCGATACTTACGTCGTAGGGATCGTTTTAATGTTATCGCTTTTTGATTCCGTACCCGGGATGATAATATTCTTTGAAACACTATTAGAGAGCTCAAAGACAGGTTCTATGGTGTTCTATGGTCAGGTTCTATATGAAAATGAAGAGAGAGAGATGAGTTAAGACATATATATCAATTTTTGAAAAGTTAAAGAGGTGCTAGCTTGGCACCCTCTCATTCGCCCATCTTCCAACACTTATATCATTTTATCCGGATGTAGTATGAATGAACGGTTAAGAGCATTGGAAACTACCTTCCAACACCTTAAATTTTGTATATAATATGTCCCAAAAAGACCTCATATAGCACACGAAATTTATTTCTCAAAAAGCTCTATTACAAGGCAAATCCTTAGTAAGTTTTTCCGCAACTTAAATTCGATTTTTTCCAAACTTCATATTTTCTATGTAACCTTGGGATGCACATGGTGTAATAACTGGTGCATGGAAAAGGTCACATCTGTGATGCCCGACCGCTATTGCGAAGTTAGACCACAGAAGCGGACGGGATTTCCGTAGGCGCGTAGGTGAGGCCCCTTTCATCGCAGGTGCGGAGGCAGATGAGGCAAGTGATTTGCGCAGAAGTGCTCATTTTTCGCACAAGCACATGTGTAGGTGCGAGCCTAGGCTCCGCAAGTGCAGAAATGCCTAGGCAGTGTTTAAAACCGAAGGGCTTCGTGATTTTTGTCATTTTGGACTTTGCAAACTCAGTTTAGGGCGATTTGTGAGAGCATTTTCGAGAGATTTCTTGAGGTAAGTCCCTTGTGCTTATTGTTTTATCAATAATATTGCTTCCCCATTTATTTTTCCACCTAGTTAGTGTGTATTTACGGTGGAATTTGGGAGTTTGCGACTATGGATTTGGAAAGTTTGATTTGTGGATTTGAAGGACCATTTGGTGTCGGATTTTAGTAAATTTGATATGGTTAGACTCGTGAGTGAATGGGCTTTCGGGTTTTGTAACTTTTACCTGATTTCGATACGTGGGTCCAGATCGACATTTTAGGGCGAATTTCGGAATTTTTGTTAAAATATTGATTTCATTAATTAGATGAGTCTATTATGGTTGTATTCATGATATGCGATTGTGTTTGGCTAGATTTTGGATATTTGAAGTCGGATAATCTAGGAAAGGGCATTCTTACGGATTGATTGAGCTTGACTTGAGGTAAGTGACTTGCCTAATTTTGCGTGGGGGAAATCCCCTTAGGATTTGGAACTATTTTGATATATGAGCGCCGTGTACATGAAGTGACGAGTACGTACACATGCTAATTGTGTAAAAACCCATTTTTCTACTAAGTAATAACCTGATTTCTTTCTTATTTGAGTTTCATCAGCATGTGTAGTATCCTGCTAGATTAGAATAACATGCCTACTTGCCCTAACTATTTACTTGAACTACGTGCAACATGTTTAGTGAATTTACCTTTCTTTCCTTAATTGGTACTTAGGTTGAACTTTAGAATTTAGTGCCGTAACTATAAAATTCTATTGTTTAGCTGCATATTTACTTTGGGACTACGGAACGGTATTCCGAGAGATATCCCTGTACTGCATATTTTCTTGTCGTAGAGACTAGGTACCGTCACGACATCATACGGAGGGGAAATTTGGGCCGTGACAGACAACCACCATAACTTAATTGGTTTGGGAGGTATTTGATTCAAATGGCCTTGTGGTGTAAATGGATTCTGGAAGAGTCGTGGAGGTTTAGATCATGACTTGAGGTTCATTGGTTCTTCTGAAATGAGTTATGTGAAAGGTTTATAGCTAATGAAGTATTTATTCTACTAGTAGTTCAGAGGTTATGACAGATTCTTGTATTCTTGCGTAGCAGCATGATAGGTGAAGTGAGCGGCATGGGAATTTGAAAGTTGAGGATCAAGGTTACGGTTCAGTGTTGACAAGAATGCCACGAGCTCGGATGATCAGGGGAGAATTCAGATGTTCAGAGTAAGCTGGCATTTTCATTAGTGTCCTCTGATAACGAAGTTCTATGTAACAGGCTTTGTGTATTGATTTGCGGATTCTTGATTTACTTTACAGAATTAATACGGTTGGTGGTATGGATGTGCGAACTTTGCTACTTGGGCAGAAGATCGTGGGAGCGTACCCCACGGGGAGATTTGTATAAGTGTGACATGTTAGTCACTTGATTGTTAAAGATTGAAACTAATTATGGAGATTTTTGGTACTATCGTTAATGTGAGATTTTATGCTTGGAAGGCGCTCTATTCCTTTGGTTGTGAACTGTGGGAGTTTGGTCCGGAGTGGACGACTGCTCGTGTGTGTCATGAATATGGCCATTGTGGATCCTTGGAAGATTATTGGCCTAGTATGGTATAATCGGAATCGGTTTGAGGTCCGTTGGTGGGTCTAATGTGAATGTGTTCTCTACATCAAGTCAGATGTGTTCATTCGTCATAGCATTGCTTATGGAGGAGTCATCGGGCATTGGATGTTATTCCCATTGTCAGATATTCTGTGTAGTCTCTATTGTGTCATATGGGTTGTGAGACGACTTGATTGTTCACACATGTGTTGAGGTCCCGTGTAGATTGTGGTCTTGTATGAGCAGGATGGCTCTCGAGATGCAGGTCATTTATCGCACCTTAGTTGTGATTGGTTTTTGTAGCATATGGCGCTATCCGTCTCCCCGGGATTTTTATTATGCACTTGGAGTGCTTGTGGTCGATATTCGGACATTTCGTAAGTATAAGCATTACAACTTGATGTGTGTTTTCTTCTTGATTGTTATGTGCGGATCTGGTGGCACACCGCCACGGGTATATTGTTTGTATAGGGTGGCACGCCGCCACGGGCATGTTGTGTGGATCGGGTTGCACACTGCTACATTGTCATGTTTGGATCGGGTTGCACGTCGCAACAGTGTCACATTGGATCGGGTTACATGCCACAACAATGAGATGTTGAGTATAGTTCCTTACACTTATTTTGTGTGCCTTGTTTTTCATCCCTGAGGTAGGTTCATAGCATCTATTCGGTCGTTTTATTCGTTACGCGGGCTGGGTAATTCCCTGTCAGAGTCCGTTCTTCCATATGAGTTATATTCGAGTGGTCGCTTATTGGCACTTTGATGGTGCTGCATAAGATCTTAGATAGTGTTTGAGGTGGCTTATTGCCCGAGCAACTTATACTGGGTGAGACGCGATTATTGGACCTGAAATCAGTGTGATCAGAGTTACGTAGGGTATATTAAAGAGAAAATATTCTTATTCAGTTTAGAATGAGGTAATGGTTCCTGTCAGGAGGAGAGACTCCATTATTTGTCGATTTGGCAAGTGGTTATTAGTTTCTACACATCTCTTCCATTATGGCAGTATTGCTGATGTCGCCCAAACTCACACCACAAATATAGGTAGTGAGGCGGTCGAAGCAATAATAAAATCCAACACAAGTCGGGGTCATCCTCATGGAGTTAGAATTTGAATTAGGTATATATTTAGTGTAATTGTACAATATGCCTTAGATTATACTTCCACATTCTTGTTTGTTGTTTCTACTTCTACTTTAAACTATTGATTGTAATTATAAAACTAGGAGACAATATTTTTGGTTTTAGTTGTTTTCCAAATGATAAAAGATCTAGGGTCGTGACTTTCACCTAGGTGGTTACCTAAGGGGTTGAAAACTCTAGGACAAGCCTGATTGGTCGGGGTTGTAATATACCAATCACATGCAATTACCCACTCTATACCTCTCGGTAGTTTGAGTGGTTTTGCCCAATTTGTCTTTCTGAAGTCCAAATGGGTATTGCACAAAACAAGTGATAAATGCTCAAGTCGGGTCTTACTATCTCTAGATTCAACCCTTTAATTGGGGCTATCAATTTCTTGAGTTCACTCCAATTTCTTGGTAGCCAAGTTTTCCTAGACTTAGTCTCTCTTTCTCAAGTAGAGACTAAGTCAATTAGGCATGAATCAATGTTTGCAACCATTAATTCTTGAATTCAAGCAAGAACTAGGCTAAATATCACTAACCCAATCACAAACAAATCCTAAATCAAACACCCATTAAGTACCCACACTAGGGTTGGGCCACAACCCTAGCTAGAAATTTAGCTACTCATGAAAAATGAAGAAATATAAGAAGAAATTAAGATAGAATGTATAATAATTGATTAGGGAAAGAAAATTTAATGTTTAGAAGCCAATCTAGTACAATATTACTCAAAACAGTAAAGAAAAACGACTCAGGTGCTCTCCCAAAACAAAACTTACCCTAAAAATGACAAAAAGTTTTATTTATACTAAGCTGAAAATATCTGACAAATATGCCCCTCTGGAGGTTGTGCGGCTGTATAATTATGTGTGCGGTCCGCACAACGAGACTTGGCTGGACAGGTTCCAGTTCTGCGGCCGCATAATTCTAGATTGCGACTGCACTCCTTCAACCATTGTAGATCGCACATTTGTGAGTGCGGCCACACTCTTGCTTCTACGGCCGCCCAATTATAATGTGGTTCGCACTCCTTGATCTTAGGCTATGGCTGTGTGAGACTTCTGCGGGCCGCATAAGAATGAGTGCGGTCGCGCTCTTGATTATGCGGCCGCGCAAAAAAGGTGTGGTCCGCATTTCTTCTTGAACTTAAAATACCATCTCTCTGATCTTTGTCTTCTACGGCCACACCAGAATTGTGCGGTCTGCACTTTACATGTCATTTATTGTCAGATGTTTTCTTCATTATCTGCGGCCGCACTCAATATTGTGCGGTCCGCACAGTGCCCTTTTATCCTTGTTTTTGTCCTTCTCCAATATTACTCCTTCTTGAGTTGATTTTCATTTATTTAGCTCATATGCTAACACTCCTGCAAGCAAGCATATTTTACTTGATTTCAGGAATACCTTTAAGCAATTTTGAGCTAAAATGCAAGTAAAAGAGTGCAAATAAGCAGTCAAAATTCCAACTTATCAACTCCCTTAAACTTAAGTTTTTGCTTGTCCTCAAGCAATTAAGGCAATTCCCACCTCTACTAGAAAAATGGCTATTTCAGCTGGCCTAAGGTGAATCAATCACACATCAACTGGGACCAACAATTACCCACAACACGAATGAATTATCAACAATGCAATGATTTGACTTTTTGAGTACCATAGTTCTAATGTGACACTAGAGCATCAAGAGTTGACTTTATTCATAAAGGAAGCTCGCTCTTTCATGTAGGTCATTGTGGATCCCAAACTCCTCCTCCTTTCCTCTCTATTAGCAAATCTCACTTTAGAATGCAACACGCAATTCAAGGATAGTGAAAAGTTCGCTCATCTCTCTCAAAAGAATGTCACAATTAAGGCTTTAAGTACCATATGCTTGCCCCTCATGTAAATCACCACTAATGCAAGCTCGCTCAACTTGAAATTATGTAGGGCTTTTTCGAGATGTAATGAAGGCTTTTGGATCAAGGTAGGACTTGATGGACTAGAATGGGTTCATCTTTCCTTAAGTACTCAATTTTCTCTTTTTGGCTCATACTTTGTCGACTCTTTGAGTCAATTTCTTTTTCCTCGAGGGAACAAGAGATACGTAACATCACTCTTTCTTGATCATGACATTCATTTTTCTCCTTTTCTATTTACTCTATGCCTTTCATCCTTTCTTTTCTTTGAATCCCTTCAACATGTTACTTTATTCACTTTCTTTTTGGCATTTTTTTTTGTTCTTTCTTTCTTTTCTTTGCCTTCCCTTTTCTTCATTTATTTCTCTTCTTAGTACCTTTATATCACTTTCAAAATCCTTGTCTCTCCCCCTAAACTTATTTTTTTGCCAATTGTTTCTCAAGAATGCTAAGGAAAGATCGGGTGCCAAGAGAGGGTCATTACCAAATGGATAAAGGCTTGTAACGTGGTTATTGAAAGAAAAAAGGGCTTAGGCTCAAATGGGTTGACTAGGGATATCACATTGGTAGGCTATGGAAGATTTAAAATTTCAAATTGGACCAAGGAGAGCCTACAATCATTTCTCAAGCCAAACTACACTTAGAATTTTTCCTAGAAAAACATTTGGGGCAAGTTCTAGACTATTAGCATGGGTACTTGGACTTGCAATTCAATACCTCACCTCTCATGCTACTGGATTGCTAAAGAGAATGGAGTCAAGGGCCCACAATAACCCTAGTTGAGATTGAGAATCACAAATGGCTCGACTGAACCACTCGATGACTGCTTAAGACAACACAAGAGTCAAAAGGTCACAACTAAAGCTAATTTCTACCAACAACTTATTTTTAACCATAAGGTCGTGGGTAAATGTGTTGGTACCAAGTGAAGTATGTTAGAGACCCTTTTATTCATTACTACTATTTTTTTCCTAAACATAAAAGAAAACGGACTCAATCCCTTAAGAAGGTTGTCACGCAATCTATCGTTGGGAAGAGACACCCGGTTCACACAAAATCCACCTTTGGAAAGAACCGTGGCATTAATAAAATCAAAGTTTTATTATTCACTCAAATGTAAAAAGAAGCTAACAAATCAAAAAGAAGTTACTAAAATAAATAAGAAGTTATACTACTAAGAAAGACAAACTAAAGTAGCTAAACTATGGAAAGTAAGGCAAACGAATATACAAACCGAGGGGAAAATGAATATAAACATCAAGGGAGAGGGAAGAATATATACATAACCAAAGAGAAAATAAAGATAAAAGAAAAATAGTATAAGAGTTATTACAGACCAAATGTCAATGTCAAATCAATCAAAATAGACCACCCCCCGAATAAAAATAAGCATTGTCCCCAATGCTTATAAAAAATAAGAACAAGAAGGGGTAGAGAGTTAAGAGAACTCCCTATGTGGTCTCAGTCTGCATGGCATCCTCAGCACCCTCGGTCTCCTCTAGCTGTATCTCATCATCACATGGCTAAGGGACAACATGGTTCGTGAGCATCTGTATCATCTCCTCAGTGGTGTGGGCAGTCGCAACTGGCTCCTCAGACTGGCTGGCTGCTGCCTTTGGTGTCTCGGGTACTGCTGGTACTGCCTGTGTTGTTGGAACTGTTGGTGCTGTCTCCATGAGTAAATCCAGTGGTAGATCTCCGGCAGATGCAAGCTTGGTAACTGTTGTTGTCAACTTATCAACTGACTTCTTCGAAGCTTAAGACTTTCGCATTTTCTTTACCTGCTTGTCCAACTCCTCAATGACATCCCCATGTGCCACCAGAGTCTCCATAATGGTCTTATGGTTGTCCAGAATCTTCTTTAATGTTTCCTCCACTGACAGAGGTACCTGTGGTGCAACCTGATTAGAAGACTGTGCTGCAACAACACTGGATATGTGAGACAACTTTGAAGTAGCTGCCTGCATCCAGTTGTTGAGACTCGCCAATGTATGGGAGACTCGCAGCGTAGTCAGTGGATAAGTAGATGAAGCTGGAACTGATAATAGAGCTGATGGTCTGGAAGAAGAAGGTGGTGGCATGTCTGCTATCCCGGTGGAAGGTCCGACTGCTGTGGAAGGCATAGCATATGTGGAAGGCTCAACAACTGAATCAGTAACTACTACCGTTGGCTCCTCAGACTGGCCTGCGGAGGTAGTTCCCTTACCCTTGAACTTTGGGTTGTCAGAACCCTGTAGGTGGTACCATGAAAAAGGCTTCTTGGCCTTTACCTTAGTATCATACTGCCTCGACTCCACCTTATGATCATTGAAGTACTCTGTGAGCCACGGGGGTGGTGGTCCTCTAGCAGCCAAAATCTCAGCCAGCCACGGGCGAGCTGTATCACCCATAGCTAGCTTCTCAAGATACTGAACAACTTCCACTTCTTCAAACCCTACATACTTATTCAAGGAGCAGGCATCAAACTTGATTTTAAGATTCCGCACTTTGGTTATCTTGGTGCCCTTCTTGATGTGAGCCACGTTTGCATAGAATTCTTTGACCAAGTGCTCATTTGCATCTAGGACGCTTTGGGTGAACCATTTCCATCCTTTTCTCTCCTAGAACTGTCTGAGGACATTTGGGTTGTGCTTGTCCAAATCCTTCATCAAGAATTGTCACTCAAGAGTGAGCGATCTCTGGGGCCACCACTCTCTAAATCTATTGAAGGCAGTCAGGCTGACAAATCTATCTTCCCACAGTTCCCTTTTCTTCGACCTCTCTAAACCCCCCATTGTAGCATCACCCTCTCTACCATCATCATCATCATCATCAACATTGATTGGTGCAGCCGGGGCATGTGAGGAAGAGGGCTCAGAATCTGGGTTACCCTCATCCGAACCTTCAGAAGAACTAGCAATGAAAGACGACTCATCTACCAAGTGGAATTTACCCAGTACTTGTTGTGATTGGACTTCCGGATGTTCTTGCATGGAGTTACCCTCAGAAGCTTCCCCAGATGGGAGATAATCACTGGTCTTAGAGGGTTCAAGAACTCTATTGGCGGTTGGTTTCTTGCATATGGTCCTCTGAATGACAAGTGGTCGGTTACTCTTGCCTCGGCCTTGGGTGGGTTCTGCCCTCCCTTTTGATGTATCTTCTCTACCACGTGATCTAACCATCGTCTACAATTTATAACAATAAGAATCAATTAGAGTTCAGGTTCATAGGACACATATATATGCAAGACAGTTGCACGCCAGTTATGTAAAAACAAATGAGGCAGTGCAGACCACAAAAAAATAAGTGCGACCGATGACTGCCAAGTGAGGACCGCACAAAAGTGAGTTCGGACGCACAACCAAAAGTGCGAACCGCAAAATTTTGAGTGCGGTCGCACAACCCTAGGTTCAGAATACTGGGTTCTCTGATCATTCATCAGTGCGGACCGTAAAATTTCACTGCGGACCGCATATTTTTGAGTGCGGTCCGCACAATTCAAGCATATAGATTCCCTAACTTAGAGACTATGGACCGCACGAAAGTGTGTGCGATCGCACAATTTGGATTAACACGGCACTGCTTTACGATTCATACAAGTTTTGCAAGAATTAGATATGTCCCTAACAATTAAGCATGATTAGCTATTTACCCAGGCCCCAATTAACAATTATGAAGCTACCCATATGATTTTGAGCAAAGATGACTAACTATTGACATTTTTAGGCATGAAATTAACCCTAGACAAAAGAACAAAACTAAGAGAGGATGAAAAATCTAAAGATGAAATGAACATACCAGTAATGAAGGGTGCAGGTGAGAATATACAGAGATGAAATGCTTGAAGTTTGATATTGTCATGACCAAAATCCACTAGTCGTGATGGCACCTAACCTAACCCGCTAGGTAAGCCAATTTTCAACTATCCAATTCCAATAATAATTATTAATGCAATTTAAGTAAAGAAAAATCTTAATCTTATACATTCCCCAAGAACTGGTAGTATAAATCATGAGCTTCTAAGAATAAAATTTACAAAACTGATATGAAATAATATATCATCTGTTCGAAATATACATGAACAGATTGTTATAAATCTAAGGCTACCATGAACAAGAGGCAGCTACAACCGGAACGCAGGTACATCTTCAAATCCGGCAACCATCGAGCACAACAACCAACATCTGCACGCAATGTGCAAAAGTGTAGTATCAGTACAACTGACCCCATGTACTGAGTAAGTAACAAACCTAGCCTTCGATTGAAAGTAGTGACGAGCTTCTACCAAGGTCGGGTCCAAAATCAATAGTCCACAATAGTCCATAACAACATAAAGCAAATAATACCAGAAGTAACTCAGAGATAAAATGCTCAGCCAAATCATGATTTCAAAAATAATAGTTCTTCCTTTCAAGTACATTAGTGAAAACCCAAATCGTTTGCCGAAGTTGCCAAAAATATGAATAAGTTTGTAAACGATAAGTTTTCCCAAAATCCTTTCAATAATAAATGAGATATTTCATTTTCTTTCCAGATAACCCGTGTAAAACAAATGAATCACTATGCCCATCTGTCGACATATATGAAAAATCATGAATGATGTAATACTGTACATCATGAGAAAAATACATCTCTATGCCTGTATGTCATGTGTGCATCTCAATGCGATGCAACTCAGTGACAAAATCATATGCATACTCTCAGAGTATCATTTCACTCAATCCTCTCAGTCACTCAGTCCTCCCAGTCACTCAGTCCTCACAGTCACTCGGTCCTCCCAATCGCTCGGCACTCGCACTCAGTAGGTACCTGCGCTCACTGGGGGCGTGTACATACTCAGGAGGGTCTCCTTCAGCCCAAGCACTCCTACAGCCCAACCGCTAGAATCTGCACGGACAACTCATGTGCTATAATAATATATGGATCCGCACAGACAACTCACGTGATATATAATATCTGGATCCGCACGGACAACTCACGTGCTGCACGGACAACTCACGTGCTATAATAATATCTAGATCCGCACGGACAACTCACGTGCTATAATAAAGCCTATAAGGCCTGCTACAGGCGAGCAGCCCCGATCCACATAATAACCCTCACAATCAGGTCCTCGGCCTCACTCAGTCATCAATCTCTCCAGTCTCTCTATCATGGGCTCACAATGTCATGAAAATAGCACAAAAATGATGATATGATGTATCAATAAATTATAACAGAGACTGTGATATGATATGTAATGACATGAATATGACTGAGTATGAATTTTCAATTTAAAACAATTAATTCACAGTAATATGACCTCTGTGGGTCCCAAAATACTGGCTCATAGCCTCAACATAATTTTTAATATGCTTTTCAGCTCAATTTCTTTAACACGTAAATCGCATGGAAAATGCCAAGATTAATTTAACTATAAAATTCCACAGAAACAATTATGTCACAATTTCTATAGTGCACGCCCACACGTCCGTCACCTAGCATGTGCGTCACCTCCCAACAATTCACGTAATACATATATTCAGGGTTCGTACCCTCAACTCTAAGATTAGAAGAGTTACTTACCTCGAATAAGCCAAATCCAATGTCGAGCAAGCTAAACAATGCTCCAGAAATTCCATTCTGCGCATAAAAACTTCCAAACAGCTCGAATCTAGTCACAATTAATTTGATTCAGTCACAAAATTTATAGGAATTAATTCCATATCAAAATACTAATATTTTTCACAAAATCCGAAATTACGCCCCAAAAATCACCCGTGGGGCCCATGTCTCGAAATCCAAAGAAACTCATAAAATACGACAACCCATCCAATTACAAGTTCAACCATACTAATTTCACTCAAATCCGACTCCAAATCGGTATTCAAACTCGAAAAATTCGTTTTGTGACATTATAGAAATTCCCTTCTATTTCTCTTGAAGATTCAATAATCTTACACCAAAAATAAAGATTAATACATGAAATAAAATCACAAGGGATTTAAAAACACTTACCCCAAGTTGTGTGGAAAAATTTCTCTCCAAAATCGCTCAAACCGAGCTCCAAAATCCAGAAAATGGGTGAAAAATCGCGAACCCTCGAACTTAAGGGGCTCTGTTCAGTTAATCCGCATCTGCGGACAATATTTGCGCACCTGTGCCACCGCTTGTGCAAGCAAAACATCGCATTTGTGGACTTCACTCGCCCGCCTAGTTTTCGCTTTTGCGCGCCTCCTTCCGCATCTGCGCTCCCTCGCACCTGCAACCAATGCCTCACAGTCCTCTGCCCGCATCTGCGCTTGCCAGGCTCGCTTCTGCGAGCTCGCACCTGCGATGGAATTTCCGCAGGTGCGATTGTATCAGATGGCAGAAACTTCAGCCTTTTGTTCTAAGTCCAAATTTGATCCGTTAACCATCCGAAACTCACTCGAGCCCCCTCGAGGCCCCGTCCGAACATTCCAACAATTCCCATAACATAACACGGACTTACTTGAGGCCTCAAAACACACATAAAAATATCGAAACGACGAATCACACCTCAATTCGAAATCATTGAACTTTGAAACTTCAATTTCTATATCTTGTGCCGAAACACATCAAATCACGTTTGATTGACCTTAATTTTGCACACAAGTCACATTTCACATTACGGACCTATTCAAATTTCCAGAATCGGATTCCGACCCCGATATCAAAAAGTCAAGCCCTCGGTCAAACTTCCCAAAAATTCAACTTTCGGCATTTCAAGCCTAATTCCACTACGTACCTCCAAATAATTTTCCGGACACGCTCCTAAGTCCAAAATCACCATACGGAGCTATTGGATTCATCAAAACTCCATTCCGGGGTCGTTTACACATAAGTCGATATCCGGTCACTATTTTAACTTAAGCTTTAAATCTTGGAACTAAGTGTTCCAATTCATTCCAAAACATCACCGGACCCGAACCAATTATCCTGGAAATTTACACAACAACTGTAAAGTACAATTTGAGCAGTAAATAGGGAAATGAGATTGAAATACTCAAAATTACCGGCTGGGTCGTTACATTCTCCCCCCACTTAAAAATACGTTCGTCCTTGAACGTGCCAAGAGTTGTTTCGAAGCCATCAAATCACTGTTTCATCTTACCACACACGTACCCATGGGTGAACCCCCATCACCCTATTCCATATAAGCTTGACAACACAATACAACTGAAATCATTGATTTAACTTTAGCCCATATACCTTGGAATTTAATTTCCAACCTTTAGAATTTCTTTCAAGACATGAATCTTATATGTACACACTGTATGAGTTTGAACAAGTTGTATCAAGCCATAACCATAACCATAACCACGGACATCATTACCTAACATTCTATACAACTCGCATGCTCGTAGCACCATTCCTGATTACAGTGACTACTCCAAAACCAACCAAATACTAGTATTTAGCCCATATCGAACCAAACCTCATCCCAAAAGCTTCGTACACTATTGATAATAAAAGAAACATACAAAATTTCATGACCACTTACCAGATCAACAAGTCACAGAGCTCTTTCGCCCCAATCAGAACCATAATCGCTTTCTAAGCAGACTTTCAATATTATCCTTCCAAACATACCGTAATCAAACCTGATAGTACCTATTCTAGGTCCAATGACCTTATATTACTAAACACAACTATTCCACAGACATACCGCACCAATATAACTCTGAACCACAACATATGCCATCCGTGCACCAATACGCAACAATTCAAATATACTCAGTCATGGAAAAATGACTCAAATTAGAGAATTGCCCCGCCATATTAACAAGTATCGCCACAAAGAAATGCTAAAAATCCATCACATAGTAGAACCATCACACGATTCTAACACAAAGTTCATACCTTAACATAACTTCGCTGCAATGCGTGACCCCATCCAAACGCTGGTCCATATTATCTACCTCGAGTCACCCTTCTCAAAATCAATAACGACGGAGAGGCAAATGACAAAAATGCCACACGAACTTGAAAGAACATAACCATTATGCAATCGATCATGCAATACCCAAATACTCATCACGCTCAAATTTCGCTATAAGCTCAAATAGAACCGCACCATATGTGCACATAACCAATAATCACAACTCACCGTAGCATAAAAGAGTAACTCACAGATCATTTCAGAACACGAATAAGTTCAACATCAACCAAATGACACATCCCTCAACAATAGCAGTATGGAGCCAACCATTCTGGCTCGATGTAGAATACACATCTTAATTGGGCCTACCAATGGACCCCCAAATCAACTCTGGTAACCCACAAATAGACCAATAACCCTACGAAAGTCCACAATGACTGATTCATAATACATACTATCATCTGGCTAGCTTCGGCCACGACTTAACAGTCCACCGCCATGAAACAATCTGCTCCTCACAACTCTAAGTCTCCAAATCCATAGAACACACGAACCACCATTTCTGGTCCCATCTCCACCGCCCGAATGTCTAGCACATCTCTTATACACGATCATCCCACGAGGAATACTTCTCCCATTCTTTCATGCCACATAGCAACGTCTTAAATTCAGCAGTCGATCAGCCAGAAAAATGCCGCAATACCTATGAAATATCCATAATTCAAAACATAGTGCGCCTTCTGAAATGTACACTCTACTCACGCAATACCAAATAGTTATAGTATTCATCTAAACATCGAAAATTGTTCATACCCTCTAAGAATTTATGACCTCCCTTTCAAAGTTAAACTGTGACCTTGCACACGCCAAACTTAATCCCATGCAACACACCACATCTATCATGCCATCATTTGAAAAATACAAGAACCTCATAATCATTCTGAGTTGCCAGTAGAATACATATCCGATCATCCAGAAGCCTTCCATTCGATCCCATTCGATAGAAAATCACAATACTCGACATGCTCCTCAGGCCGGTAGGAAATATCCATCTCTAACCGTGGTAGAAATCCTCGAGAATGCCTTGGAATCCATTTGCACATAATCAGGCCATCGGAACTAAATCTCCCTAACTCAACCAAGACATACAGGTCGCCAAGCCCAAGAGTATTGTCGCAAAGCACCCGTAGAAAACTCTCACATCATAAGCACCACCGATCATATCCATTACCATACTGATCCAACCTATTACCCGTTTGTCTTATTTTCTTCGCGTTTCTTCCGAATATGTCTTCAGATTGAAACTTCTCCTTGCTAAACGCCATGATCTTTAGCCACAGCTCACCCCACAAACCTAGCATAGAACCACAACGCCCTACGGCCTATAAGCAACTGTATTCTTCTTATGCACCTTCAAAAATACCACAACTGTAACACTCACTCTGAGAATACCTTATGTGAATTTGAAATTGTTATTCTTACCTTCCTTATACAAAAATGTAGAATCCATAGTCATGCAGAATTTTCGCAAGTCCAGGCACCATCAAACGCAAATCTCAGATTTTATCCATACATAAGTCCGGTGAAATTCTCAAACCCACTATAAGTTTCTCGGGAGTCACCCACTTTGCTCAAATCTAAATTGCATCGCCCAAATGGGCCAAAAGACACGTGCCCCATTATCACAACAACACTCAAAGAAGTAACTCTACTTTAACACCACCTATCAAATTCATACTCCGTGCGCACTACATCATTCACCAATAACAACTCACTCATCCCACGATTTTCATATACTCATACGTGCAATATAACCCGTAACCAGGAATTTCCTTATTCGAGTCATCCCCGATCTCAACTTCTGCAAGTCATAACTAACCCACCAGTATGCCTCAGCCCAAAACTAAACCTTTATATATAACAATGAAATTGAATTATCAATAGCAGGCTCCCCCACTTGGCTCAAAGCCATAGATTAAAATATTCCATAACTCACAATACCAATACTCTATTACTGTCATAATGCCACATCCAGTTCAACGAAACTTATTCTCAAACTCATGTAACGCCAACCATAAAAATACCCCAAATCATCCGCTAATCTCGCAATCATTCTCTTGATACTCAAGTCAACTTTCTCAGCCAGACTCAAATTCAAATCTCCACACATACGCCTCACTTGCAGAAAAGAAACCCTTCCCTCACATTACAAGGAACACACCTACGTAGATTACTCTCCAGGAGATAACCCACCTCCCTAGCCTCAAATTGGCATCTTGATATATCTTTTCGCAGTCACAATTACTATGCAATCACTTAGTCTATCTGAGTCCAAACTCATTAACCAGACATGCAAATTTAATTTATCCCAAAATTTAACAACATGAAAGATCCTTCAAAATATTCACACTCGAAACTCTACGTCACATCAAAACAAAAATCAAGCACCCAATGGCCTTCCTTTACACTTCAAGGAAACACTTCTCGCCACATTTAAATTATCTTAACACATCTCGTAGTTACATCATACTCCTCACAAATCCATTTCACCGCTCATCGAGCCAAAAATTCCACTTGTAGGGACATTACCGGACATATGAGTCCAAATCTACAAGTTACAACTGAAGCTACCGAGCTTAAGCTGCGGTCAAAATGTCGCCTCAAGTCCTCCAGACTGGCCCATCACCAAAACACATAATACACATCTCGAACCTCGTTCATAGAATTACAAGTCAGCGATGCACAACCGATACTGAACGCTCATGTGCGCATACGACTACGTGGAAGGAATTCAAAGAGTTATGTCTCAAGCTGAATCAATCCCGGATGATAAGGAAAGAAAAATAGGAAGTATATATCCTAAATGCCTTGTTGCCTCTCGAAGATAAGTATGAACGTCATCATACAGATCCACAAGACTCTACTAGACACTTGCTCATGACTTGTAGAACATATGAACCTAGAGCTCTGATACCACCTTGTCACGACCCAAAATCCACTAGTCGTGATGTCACCTAACTCAACCCGCTAGGTAAGCTAATTTTCAACTATCCAATTCCAATAATAATTATTAATGCAATTTAAGTAAAGAAAAATCTTAATCTTATACATTCGCCAAGAACTGGTAGTACAAATTACGAGTTTCTAAGAATAGTATTTACAAAACTGATATGAAATAATACATCATCTGTTCGAAATGTACATGAACAGATTGTTATAAATCTAAGGCTACCATGAACAAGAGGCAGCTACAACCGAAATGCAGGTACATCTTCAAATCCGACAACCATCGAGCACAGCAACAATAATAGCCAACATCTGCACGCAATGTGCAGAAGTGTAGTATCTATATAACCGACCCCATGTACTGAGTAAGTAACAAACCTAGCCTTAGGTTGAAAGTAGTGACGAGCTTCAACCAAGGTCGGGTCCAAAACCAATAGTCCATAATAGTCCATAACAACATAAAGCAAATAATACCAGAAGTAACTCAGAGATAAAATGCTCAGCCAAATCATGATTTCAAAACTAATAGTTCTTCCTTTCAAGTACATTAGTGAAAACCCAAATCGTTTGCCGAAGTTGCCAAAAATATGAATAAGTTTGAAAACGATAATCTTTCCCAAAATCTTTCAATAATAAATGAGATGTTTCATTTTTTTTCCAGATAACCCGTGTAAAACAAATGCATCACTATGCCCATCTGTCAACATATATGAAAAATCATGAATGATGTAATAATGTACATCATGAGGAAAATATATCTCTATGCATGTATGTCACGTGTGCATGTCAATGCGATGCAACTTAGTGATAAAATCATATGCATACTATCAGAGTATCATTTCACTCAATCCTCCCAGTCACTCAGTCCTCCCAATCACTCAGTCCTCACAGTCACTCAGTCCTCCCAATCGCTCGGCACTAGCACTTTACACTCGGCACTCGCACTCAGTAGGTACCTGCACTCACTGGGGGTGTGTACAGACTCCAGAGGGGCTCCTTCAGCCCAAGCGCTATAATCTGCACGGACAACTCACGTGCTGCACAGACAATTCACGTGCTATAATAATATCTGGATCCGCACGGACAACTCACGTGCTATAATAGAGCCTATAAGGCCTGCTGCAGGCGGGCAGCCCCGATCCACATAATAACCCTCACAATCAGGCCCTCGGCCTCACTCAGTCATCAATCTCTCCAGTCTCTCGCTCATGGGCTCACAATGTCCTGAAAATAGCACAAAAATGATGATATGATGTATTAATAAATAATAACAGAGACTGAGATATGATATGTAATGACATGAATATGACTGAGTATGAATTTTCAATTTAAAACAATTAATTCACAGTAATATGACCTCTGTGGGTCCCAAAATACTGGCTCATAGCCTCAACATAATTTTTAATATGCTTTTCAGCTCAATTTCTTTAACACGTAAATCGCATGGAAAATACCAAGATTAATTTAACTACAAAATTCCACAGAAACAATTATGTCATAATTTCTATAGTGCACGCCCACACGCCCGTTACCTAGCATGTGCGTCACCTCCCAACAATTCACGTAATACATATATTCAGGGTTCCTACCCTCAACTACAAGAATAGAAGAGTTACTTATCTCGAATAAGCTAAATCTAATATCGAGCAAGCTAAACAATGCTCCAGAAATTCCATTCTGCGCGTAACAACTTCCGAACGGCTCGAATGTAGTCACAATTAATTTGATTCAGTCACAAAATTTATTGGAATTAATTCCATATCAAAATACTAATATTTTCCACAAAATCCGAAATTATGCCCCAAAAATTACCCGTGGGGCCCACGTCTCAAAATTCGACAAAACTCATAAAATACGACAACCATCCAATTACTAGTTTAACCATACTAATTTCACTCAAATCCGACTCCAAATCGGTATTCAAACTCGAAAAATTCATTTTGTGACATTATAGAAATTTCCTTCTATTCCTCTTGAAGATTCGATAATCTTACACCAAAAATGAAGATTAATTCATGAAATAAAATCACAAGGGAGTTAAAAACACTTACCCCAAGTTGTGTGGAAAAATTCCTCTCCAAAAGCGCCGAAACCGAGCTCCAAAATCCAAAAAATGTGTGAAAAATCATGAACCCTCGAACTTAAGGGGCTCTGTTCAGTTAATCCGCATCTGCGGATAAGATTTGTGCACCTGCGCCTCCCCCTGTGCGAGCAAAATGTCGCATTTGCGGACTTCACTCTCCTGCCCAGTTTTCGCTTCTGCGCGCCTCCTTCTGCATCTGCGCTCAAGCAGGTGCAGAATTTTCCCTCGCGCCTGTGACCAATGCCTCACAACCCTCTGCCCGCATATGCACTTTCCAGGCTCGCTTCTGCGAGCTCGCACTTACTATGGAATTTGTGCAGGTGTGATTGCATCAGATGGAAAAAACTTCAGCTTTTTCTTCTAATCCGAATTTGATCTGTTAACCATCCGAAACTCACCCGAGCCCCCTCGGGACCCCGTCCGAACATTCCAACAAGTCCCATAACATAACACGGACTTACTCGAGGCCTCAAAACACACATAACAACATCAAAACAATGAATCACACCTCAATTCAAAATCATTGAACTTTGAAACTTCAAATTCTATATCTTGTGCCGAAATACATCAAATCACGTCCGATTGACCTCAACTTTTGCACACAAGTCACATTTCACATTACGGACCTATTCAAATTTCCAGAATCAGATTCCGACCCCGATAGCAAAAAGTCAACCCCCGATCAAACTTCCCAAAAATTCAATCTTCGTCATTTCAAGCCTAATTCCACTACGTACCTCCAAATAATTTTTCGGACACGCTCCTAAGTCCAAAATCACCATACTGAGCTATTGGAATCATCAAAACTCCTTTTTGGGGTCGTTTACACATAAGTCAGCATCCGATCACTATTTTAACTTAAGCTTTAAACATTGGAACTAAGTGTTCCAATTCATACCAAAACCTCACCGGACACGAACCATTTTTTCCAACAATTCACACAATAACTGTAAAGTACAATTTGAGCAGTAAATGGGGAAACATGATTGTAATACTCAAAACGATCGGTCGGGTCGTTACAGATAACTAGTGGGAGATGCACTGTGTTTGCTTAGGGCTTGAGAGTTCACAGATTGTAAAGTGTGAAAAGTATTGAAAATCCCTATTTATAGGTTGACCCGTCGGGCCCAAAACTTACCTGAGTGAGGCCGCACAAATTTGAGTGTGGTTGGCACTCTTTACCTGATCCTTTGAAGAAGTTCTGCGGTCCGCACAAAAGTGAGTGCGGTTGCAGAATTTGTGTGGACCGCACAATTTTGTGTGCAGTTGGTCTTCCAGTTGTGCGACCGCACACAGAATTGTGCGACGCATAGTGATTGTGCGGTCCGCACTTTTATGACACTTGGCCATTTTTCTTGTTTAGTCCCTGCAATGCACACCCATTCCTGCATATACTTCAAAACTAGTTAGCACAAAACAAAGACTATCTAACAAAGGAAAAAAAGAAAGAAAGAAAAAGACACATGAGTTACCTCCCAAGAAGCGTCTGATTTAACATCGCGACACGATGCATATTACCAATCATTTGAAATAAAGGACCACCACAATATGGCCATCATCAACCTTGCCAAGATAATGTTTAACCCGGTGCCCATTGACTCTAAACAGCTCGTCATTCTTATTTTTCAAATCTAGAGAACCAAAGGGGGTTACATTCACCACTTCAAAGGGGCCACTCCATTTTGACTTCAACTTGCCCGGAAACATCCGTAATCGGGAATTGAACAATAGCACAAGATCACCCTCTTTAAATTCCTTGTTGTGGATGTACTTGTCATGGAGGTACTTCATCTTCTCCTTGTAAAGGGACAAGCTTGTGTAGGCATGATACCGGAATTCATCAAGCTCATTCAATTGTGACACCCTTAGATTTGTCGCGACATCCCATTCAAGGTTCAACTTCTTCAAAGCCCACATGGCCTTATGCTCAAGTTCTACCGAAATATGGCATGCCTTCCTAAACACTAACCGGTATGGAGACATCTCGATCGGTGTTTTGTAGGCCGTTCTATAAGCACAAAGAGCATCATCAAGTTTTCTTGACCAATCCGTCTGGTTGGCATTGACTCTGTCTTTGACAAAATACTCTTTATTTCCCGGTTGGAGATTTCAACTTGTCCGCTTGCTTGGATGGTAGGGGGTTGATACTTTGTGAATGACACCATACTTTGTGAGTAAGGTATCAAAAGACTTGTTGCAAAAATGCGAACCCCCATCACTAATAATTGCTCTTGGGGCACCAAACCTCGAGAAGATGTTCTTTTTCAAGAATGCCACCACACTCCTTGCTTCATTGTTGGGCAAAGCAATAGCCTCAACCCATTTAGATACATAATCCACCGCAACTAAAATGTAGGTGTTCCCACAAGAGCTAACAAACGGACCCATAAAATCAATACCCCACACATCGAAAATATCTATCTCCAAAATGGTGGTGAGAGGCATTTCATTCTTCTTTGAGATCACACCGTCCCTTTGGCATTCATCACACCGCTTGACAAGCTCACTAGCATCCTTGTAGAGAGTAGGCCAATAGAATCCACAACTCAAAACTTTTGCCGCCGTTCTTGATCCACCATGGTGACCACTATACGGTGAAGAGTGGCAAGCCTCAAGAATATCCATTTGTTATTTCTCCGGCACACATCGTCGGATCACACCATCGGTACATATCCGAAAAAGATACGGCTCATCCCAATAATAGTCAAGGCAATCCCGTTTGAGCTTCTTCCTTTGGTTTGAAGAGAACTCATTTGGTACAATGACACTCACAAGATAATTGGAAAAGTCGGCGAATCATGGCATCCTGGTCATAGAAATGGCTAGGAGTTGCTCATCAGGAAATGAATCATTTATCTCCAGGCCATCATGTGGCCTCCCCTCCTCCTCTAATCGTGGTCTGCCAATTGATTCTCACTACCTTTGTGGTCCTGAATCTCTAGATAAAACTCTTGCAATAGAAGCACCCACTGCATCAACCTTGCCTTAGAATCCTTCTTGCTCATCAAATACCGAAGTGCCGCATGGTCAGTGTGAACAATCACCTTCGTGCCCATCAAGTACGCGAGGAACTTCTCCATATCAAAGACAATAACAAGGAGCTCTTTTTCGGTCACTGTGTCGTTGACTTGGGCATCATTCATGGTCTTGCTTGCATAATAGACCGGATGGAAGATTTTGTTGATACATTTCCCCAACACCGCTTAAACCGCCACATCACTTGTGTCACACATGAGCTCAAAAGGCAAGCTCCAATCCGGTGTGGTAATAATAGGAGTAGTAGTCAACTTGAACTTAAGCAACTAGAATGCCTTTATGCAATCTTCATTGAAATTGAACTTGGCATCCTTCTCCAAAAGTTTACACAAAGGGTTCACCACCTTAGAAAAATCCTTAATGAATCGGCGATAGAACCCCGCATGACCCAAAAAGCTCCTCACTCCCTTCACGGATGTAGGGGAGGATGTTTGGAGATCACTTCAACTTTGGCCTTATCAACCTCAATACCATACTTTGAAATCTTGTGACCGAGGACAATGCCTTCCTCGACCATGAAGTGACATTTCTCCCAATTCAAAACCAAGTTAGTTTCCTCACATCTTGCCAATACCTTGTCCAAGTTGTTCAAGCAATCATCAAAAGAATTCCCAACGACGGAGAAATCGTCCATGAAGACCTCAAGAATATTTTCCACCATATCGGTGAAAATAGCCATCATACACCATTGAAAAGTCGTCGGTGCATTACATAACCCAAATGGCATCCTCGAGAATGCAAAGGTACCATATGGACAAGTGAAAGTAGTTTTCTCTTGGTCCTCAGGAGCAATACGAATCTGATTGTAGCCGGAGTATCCATCCAAGAAGTAATAAAAAGCACGTCCGCCCAACCTATCCAACATTTGATCAAGAAATGGAAGGGGGAAATGATCTTTCCGAGTGAGTTTGTTGAGCTTCCTATAGTCCATGCACACTCTCCACCCGGTGACAGCTCTTGTGGTGATCAATTCATTCTTGTCATTAGTTATCACAGTCATGTCCCCTTTCTTTGGGATACATTGCACCGGAGAAGTCCATGAGCTATCGGAAATGAGGTAAACAACCCCAGCATCCAACCACTTTATGATCTCCTTTATTACCACCTCTTGCATTACTTCATTTAGCCTCCTTTGATGTTCAACGGAGGGTTTAACACCCTCCTCCAATATAATCTTGTACATGAAAAAGGCGGGGCTTATGCCCCGGATATCCGCCAAGGTCCATCCGATTTATCTTTTTCTCCTTTGTAACACCTCCAATGTGGACTCTACCTACATGTTAGTCAAACAAGAAGAAAGGATAACCGGTAAAGTAGAAGAAGGGCTAAGGAATTCATACATGAGATATAGAGGCAATGGCTTTAACTCCAAAGTGGGAGGCTCCTCGATTGAGGGCTTTGTTGGATAAGTCTTCCGGTTTTCAAGATCGAAAGATAGCTTGCGGGGCTCATAAGTGTACGACCCCGTCCCTTGTAATACATTCATATACTCCAAATAGCCTTCTGTTTCCTCCTCATCATCAAGATTCAGCAATACGGCTTCCAAATTATCCTCAACATTCATTTTGGCACTAGCATCATCAATAATTACTTCGGTCACTAAATCCACGAATGAACAAACTTCGTTGCTATTTGGTTGCCTCATTGATTTGCACACATGGAAAACCACCTTTTTGTCACCCACCCGAAAAGTGAGCTCACCAGCTTCCACATCAACAAGAGCCTTCCCCGTAGCAAGGAAAGGTCTACCCAAGATAATAGGCACCCCGTAGTCAACCTCACAATCAAGGATCACAAAGTCCTCTGGAAGGATGAACTTATCAACACGAACTAACACATCATCAATAATTCCCAATGGCCTCTTCATAGTCCGATCCGCCATTTGCAACCTCATAGATATGGGTCTTGGTTGACTAATTCCCAAAGTTTTGAACACAGAGTAGGGCATCAAGTTGATACTTGCCCCCAAATCACATAAAGCTTTGGCAAAGTCGGCGCTCCCAATAGTGCAAGGGATTGTGAAAGCACCCGGATCTTCCAATTTCGGAGCCATTGAGTGCACAATAGCACTCACTTGATGTGTCATCTTGATAGTTTCACAATTCATCGACCTCTTCTTGGTGACCAAGTTTTTCATGAACTTTGCATAATCTGGCATTTGTTCCAACACCTAAACCAATGGTACATTGACAGACAAACTCTTCATCATGTCAATAAACTTTTTGAATTGGTTCTCACTATTTTGCTTTGCAAGCCTTTGAAGGTATGGATGAGGAGGACTTGGCATTGGTGCCTTAGCCTTTGGCACTACCGGTTCTAGTATGTCAATCATGTGCTCCCTAGACGGGTTCACCTCTTCTTGTGTCTCTTCCACATTTTCATTAATATCAGTTCTCACTTCATCATTAACTTGAACCACATTTTTTGGAATTTCGTCTTCTTGAACTACAATATCATCATCCACAATTCTTCTTTGATTTGAGGTGGTTGTATCTCCACCTTTTCCACTTCTCGTAGTCACGGTCATAATATGTCCCGTATTATTCCCCCCCTTTGGGTTCACCACTGTATCACTTGGTAGTGCCCCCTTCGGACGAGTGTTCAATGCTTGTGAGATTTGGCCAAGTTGAACCTCCAAATTGCGGATTGAAGTGTTGTGGGAGGCTAATTGAGCATCGAAGTTGGCATTTTTCTCCATCATTTGTTTGAACATACTTTCAATCCTTACCATCTCATTGTTAGAAGAGCTCGAGCCTTAAGAAGGATAGGGGGTGGATTGCTCGGTTGTTGGAACATCGGGGGCCTTTGAAAGCCCGACCCCCGATTGTTGTTGTTGTTCCACCCTCCTTTATTACCTCCTCAATTACTTTGATTGTTTCCATACCAATTGCCTTGGTTTCCTTGATTATTCCAATTGCTTTGATTTTTATTTCCACCACTCCAATTGCCTTGGTGGCCTTGGTTGTTCCAATTTCCTTGATTTCCTTGTGATCTCCATTGTTGTTGATTTTGAGCATTGTTTCTTTGACCTTGATAATTGTTGACGTATTGCACTTCTTGTTCTAGCTCATTATATGAATCACCTTGGTCATACCCACTATCATCTTGCATGAATTATTCCGGACGGCTTTGCCCTTGTTGACCTTTTTGCCGTCTCTTGTTCATCATCATATTTACACCTTCCATCGCATTCACTTGTTTCGGCCCTTGAATTTGTTGCAGCTGAGCTTTGGCCAATTGGTTCATTATGGTTGTTAACTCTGCGATAGCTTGCCCATGATCATGTAGTTCCTTGTGTAGGTTAACGACATTGGGGTCACCTTGCGGAACATTGGCCCTACTTTGCCATGCCGATGAGGTATCCACCATCTCATCCAAAATTTCACCAAGCTTCAGCATAAGGTGTGTTCATGAAGTTCACGCCGGCGAGTTGATTTACCACACATTGATTTGTTGTGTTGATCCCCTTGTAGAAGGTTTATTGGATCATGGCCTCGGTCATATCATTATTTGAGCACTATTTAACCATGGTATGATATCTTTCCCAAATCTCATACAATGGCTCATTGGGCTCTTGCTTGAACGCTAGAATTTCATCCCGTAGTGCAGCCATGTGCCCCGGAGAGAAGAATTTGGCAATGAATTTTTTGTCCAACTCATCCCATGTATGTATGGAATGATTGGGCAATCTCTCCAGCCAGTCCAATGCTTTTCCCCGTAAAGAGAAAGGAAATAGCCTCAATCTCAGCACGTCCTCAGAAACATTGGTTTGTTTGCTCCCCTAACAAGTATCGACGAACCCCTTGAGATGCTTGTAAGCATTTTGATTTGGAGCCCCGGTGAAGAATCCCTGTTGCTCAAGTAGTGTAAGCATCACGTTGGTGATTTAGAAGTTGCCCGCCCTAATGCGGGGCGAGACTATAGCACTTTCATAACCCTCGTTCGGCAACACTCGGTGCGCTGCCACTCTTGGTGGAGGTGGGGGAAGGACGGGAACATTATCATTAGGCGGTCGGCCTCGCCTATTTTCTTGAGGTTCGGGAAGAACCTCATCTCCTTGATCATCATCCACTTCCTCACCCAATGGCAAATTACCAATGGGCTCATTGTTGAGATCCATTATCGTACCTATAAGCAATTCATAAAAAAAATTAGTGACTCGGAAGGAAAAGAAGACAAATCACACAAAAACCTAGATATATAGCTAAATCCATTTGATTCCGCGGCAACAGTGCCAAAAATTGATATCAATAATGTGAGAGTTTATAGTTGTGAACTGTGGGAGTTTGGTCCGGAGTGGACGACTGCTCGTGTATGTCATGAATATGGCCATTGATGATCCTTGGAAGGTTATTGGCCTAGTATGGTATGATCAGAATCGGTTTGAGGTCCGTTGGTGGGTCTAATGTGAATGTGTGCTCTACATCAAGTCGGATGTGTTCATTCTTCATAGCATTGCTTACGGAGGAGGCATCGGGCATTGGATGTTATTCCCATCGTCAGCTATTCCGTGTAATCTCTATTGTGCCAAGTGGGTTGTGAGACGACTTGATTATTCGCACATGTGTTGAGGTCCCGTGTAGATTGTGGTGTTATATGAGAAGGATAGCTCTCGAGATGCAGGTCATTTATCGCACCTTAGTTGTCATTGGGTTTCGTAGTATATGGCATTATTCGTCTCCCGAGGATTTTTATTATGCACTTGGCTTGCTCGTGGTTGTTATTCGGGCATTTCATAAGTATAAGCATTATGACTTGATGTGTGTTTTCTTCTTGATTGTTATGTGCAGATCTGGTGGCACACCACCACGGGTATATTGTTTGGATAGGGTGGCATGCCGCCATAGGCATGTTGTGTGGATCGGGTTGCACGCCGCTATAATGTCATGTTTGGATCAGGTTGCATGCCGCAACAGTGTCACATTGGATCGGGTTACACGCCACAACAATGAGATGTTGAGCATAGTTCCATACACCTATTTTGTGTGCCTTGTTTTTCATCCCTGATGTAGGTTCATAGCATCTATTTGGCCGTTTTATTCGTTACCCGAGCTGGGTAATTCCCTGTCAGAGTCCGTTCTTCCATATGAATTATATTCAAGTGGTATCTTGTTGGCGCTTTGATGGTGCTGCATAAGATCTTAGATGGTGTTTGAGGTGGCTTATTTCCCGAGCAACTTATACTGGGTGAGATGAGATTATTGGACCTAAAATCAGTGTGATCGGAGTTATGTAGGGTATATTAAAGAGCAAACATCGCCATTCAGTTTAGAATGAGGTAATGGTTCTTGTCAGGAGGAGATACTCCATGATTTGTTGATTCGGCAAGTGGTTATTAGTTTCTATACATCTCTTCCGTTGTGGTGGTATTGCTGATGTCGCCCAAATTCACACCATAAATATTGGTAGTGAGGCGGTCGAAGCAATAATAAAACCCAACGCAAGTCGGGGTTGAATCCTCAAGGAGTTAGAATTGGGATTTGGTATATATTTAGTGTAATTGTACAATGTGCCTTAGATTACACTTCCACATTCTTGTTTGTTATTTCTACTTCTACTTCTAACTATTGATTGCAATTATAAAACTAGGAGACAATATTTTTGGTTTTAGTTGTTTTCCAAATGATAAAAGATCTAGGGTCGTGACTTTCACCTAGGTGGTTACCTAAGGGGTTGAAAACTCTAGGACAAGCCTGATTGGTCGGGGTTGTAATATAGCAATCACACGCAATTACCCACTTTATACCTCTTGGTAGTTTGAGTGGTTTTGCCCAATTTGGCTTTCTCAAGTCCAAATGGGTATTGCACAAAACAAGTGATAAATGCTCAAGTCGGGTCTTACTATCTCTAGATTCAACCCTTTAATTAGGGCTATCAATTTCTTAAGTTCACCCCAATTTCTTGTTAGCCAAGTTTTCCTAGACGTAGTCTCTCTTTCTCAAGTAAAGACTAAGTCAATTAGGCATGAATCAATGTTTGCAACCATTAATTCTTGAATTCAAGCAAGAACTATGCTAAATATCACTAACCCAATCACAAACAAGTCCTAAATCAAACACTCATTAAGTACCCACACTAGGGTTGGGCCACAACCCTAGCTAGAAATTTAGCTACTCATGAAAAATGAAGAAATACAAGAAGAAATTAAGATAGAATGCTTAATAATTGATTAGGGAAAGAAAATCTAATGTTTAGAAGCCAATTTAGTACAATATTACTCAAAACAGTAAAGAAAAACGACGCAGGTGCTCTCCCAAAACAAAACTTACCCTAAAAATGATAAAACAATTTTATTTATACTAAGCTGAAAATATATGACAAAAATGCCCCTGCGGAGGTTGTGCGGCCGCATAATTATGTGTGCGGTTCGCACAACGAGACTTTGGCTTGATAGGTTCCAGCTCTGCGGCCGCACAATTCTGGATTGCGGCTGCACTCCTTCAACCACTGTGGACCGCACATTTGTGAGTGCGGCCGCACTCTTGCTTCTGCGGCCGCCCAATTATAGTGCAGTCCGCACTCCTTGATCTTAGGCTATGGCTGTGTGAGACTTCTGTGGACCACATAAAACTGAGTGTGGCCGCGCTTTTGATTATGCGGCCGCACAAAAATGGTGCGGTCCGCATTTCTTCTTGAACTTGAAATCCCATCTCTCTCATCTTTGTCTTTTGCGGTCGCACCAGAATTGTGCAGTCCACACTTTACATGTCATTTCTTATCAGAGGTTTTCTTAATTATCTGCAGCCGCACTCAATATTGTGCGGTCCGCACAGTGCCCTTTTAGCCTTGTTTTTGTCCTTCTCCACTATTACTCCTTCTTGAGTTGATTTTCATTTCTTTAGCTCATATTCTAACACTCTTGCAAACAAGCATATTTTGTTATATTTCAAGAATAATTTTAAGCAATTTTGAGCTAAAACGCAAGTAAAATAGTGCAAATAAGCATTCAAAATCCCTACTTATCAACTGCGAGAGTTGGAACATAGTTTCTATGTATTATGAGGGGTATTGTGGGCACCAGATTCGTGAAATGGCAGATATTATGGTCGGAGGATGTTAATATGGTCAACTGAATTATGTGGTACATGGTGTGATTTTAGCGGAGGAGCATGGTCATATTGGGTACAGTGTCTAGCGATTTGATGCGGTGTTCGTATGTTAGAATCGGGTCTAGTGGGAAATACTGGATGTTGGAATTTGATTCTAAAGCTTGTTAGCTAAGGTTATAGGAAAGATCTTCACTCTGGCTCGAGCTAACGTGCTCACATGTGTTGTGGTGGCACGGGTAGGTGCACGAGGTGTTAAACAGTGATTTTGGACAACTCCGGAGCAATCCTTAGCACGTTCGAGAACGAACATATGTTTAAGTGGGGGAAAATATAATAACCCGAACAATCGTTTTGAGATTTAGCGCGTCGTTCAGTGATTTGAGGCCTTGAGTAGATTCACTTCAGGTATTATGACTTGTACGTGTGGTCGGAATTAAATGTCGGGAAGTTCGGAGTTAACTTGGAAAGAAAATTCTAATTTCGGAAGTTAAATTGGAAAAAATTGACTAAGGTTTGACTTTTGAGTAAACGACCTCGAAATCAGGATTTGAAGGTTCCAATAGGTTCGTATACTGATTTCGGACTTAGGTGTATGTTCTGGTTGAGTATCAGGTCGCCCGAGAGCATTTTGGCGCTTATTGTGGAAAGCTGGCATTTTGAAGGTTTTAGAATTTCCTAAGTTTTTCTTGAAGGGGATTTTTATGTTATCAATGTCCGTTTGGGGTTCGGAGCCTTGGAATAGGTTTGTATCGTGATTTGTGACTTGTACGCAAAATTTGAAGTCATTCTGGATTAATTTGAATATTTGATACGTTTCAACGCAAATTATAGAAGTTGGAAGATTTGAAAACTCATAATTCGATTTGAGGCGCGATTCGTAATTTCGATGTGCTTCGACGTGGTTTGAAGCCTCGACTAAGTTCGTACCATATTTAGGATGTATTGATATATTTTGTTGAGGTCCAGCAGGCCCGGGATGGATTCCGGGTGATTAACTGATTGTTAGGAATTTTTGTAAAAGTAGGTTTTTGGCAGCCACTGGTGTCATCGCATTTGCGATGAAGTTGATCGTAGATGCGCAATCGCATAAGAGAAGCAGCATTCGCAGAAGCAAAATTTGGAAGGACTGGCAATGGTCGCAGGTGCGATACATTTCCCACACCTGCGTGACCGCAAATGCGGTCTTTGGCAACGCAAAAGCGACTGGGAAGGGACAAGGCATGGATCGCACAAGCGAGAATCTTCAGCGCAGAAGCGGCCGGCTTCGCAGATACGCAAATAAGACTCGCACCTGGGATGGCGCAGAAGCGAATTATTTTCACAGGTGCAAGAATGCGACTGGGCAGTGGGCTTCGCAGAAGCAATGATGGCGTCGCATATGCGCCAATCTGTTCGCATAAGCGAAACTGGGCAGATTATAAAGGGATCAAACTTGGTCATTTTCCTCATTTCGTTTTGGATTTTTATAGCTCGTTTTGCGCAATTTTGGAAGAGTTCTTCACGACTTCGACTTAGGTAAGTGTTATATATCCGAAAGTGATTATATCTCATAAACCTATGGTTATATTCATCATTTGATTCGAATTTAATGGAAGAAATTGAGAAAAATTGTGAAATCTTTTGAAAGTGTAAATTGGAGATTTGGAAGACGATTCATCGTCGGAATTTGATAATTTTGGTATGGTTAGACTCGTATCGGAATGTGTGTTTGGATTTTGTGAATTTTCGTTGGGTTCCGAGACATGGGCCCAAGGGTTGACTTTGTTGACATTTTGAGCAGAGCTGAGAATTATTACAAATTGTTAAGTTATACGCATTGGAGTATATTTTGATTGTTTCGTACATTGTTTGACTAGTTTCGGATTGTTTGGCTTTGAATTGAAGAGTTAGTGCGGCATTGGAGCTAGTTATGGAACTTTGGAGAGAGATACGTCTCCTGTCTAACTTTATGAGGGAGAAACTACCCCTAGGTGATGTAATTGTTATGTGTTATTAGTTATGGGTGCTACGTACGCACGAGGTGACGAGAGTCCATACGTAGCTAGAGCATGTTTGAAATACTTGAATCCATTCTGTTGTCTTAATTAATTGAAATTATAATTGAATTGTTTTATAAATATATACATATATATTAGGCCCAGATTTATCACCTTGAGTTGTTGGCAAGTTATTTGAGAAAAGGTAAACGTTAAATTCGCTTCTTACCCATGTAATGCATTGTAAGCACGTGTCTCGTAATTTGATGACTTACTTCCTTTCTTGTGGAGCAGGTTGAATGCCTCGGCAGTATAATAGATGCATCTATGGTTCGTGCCGCTCGACCCTCGGCAGTGTATACATTATTCTGGATCGGGCCGAATAACCTCGGCATAATCGTGCATTTTATCGTTGGCAGTCCGAACATTCACGAGATTATATTTGCACTAATGCCCGATATTTTATACGGTATTCCTTATTCATTTAATATTTGGCACTTGACATTTTCTGATGTTTAAGGTAGAATACAAGATTGGAAAATTCATACTTTAAAAAGAAATATTTGAAATATTATGTAACTTACAGATTTACCCCATTATTGTTGTGTGCATCATATCTGCTTATAATTTATTATATTGCTTTATTGGACCTCTAGTAAGTGTCGATGTCGACCCCTTGCCACTACTTCTCTAGTGTTAGGCTATATACTTACTGGGTATGCGTTGATTTACGTACGCATACTGCACTTCTGCACTAAACTTGCAGGATCTGACAGGTTCAATTGGCGGTTATCTTGGCACGTAGGCTCAGCTGTTGGGGAGACTTTATGGTGAGCTACATTTCTGGCTACGTATCGCAACCCACATAGTCTACATCGTACCATTTATTCTATCCTATCTTATTTACATTCCATACAGATGTTATTTTGTTATTGTACTCGTTAATAAATGCTCATGCACTTGTGACACCGGGTTTTGGGATGTTCTAGGAGTTGTTTGTGATTTTGCTTAGCATTTACACATTTATATTATCTATTATGTTAAAAATTGTAAAGCTCCATGATTTTTATGCGTTGATTTATTCATCTAATAAAGAGTTACGATTTCAGAAATAATAAAGTTCATAATTAAATTGGTAGTTCACAGTTGGCTTGTCTGATGGCGACATTAGGCACCATCACGGCCTATAGTGAGTTTCGGGTCGTGACAATTACAGTATACCGGTGTAGTATATTGTATACTATAATAAGATATTGTTTCAGTATAGATATATACTTGTACAACATATTGTATTACATAGCGGTATGTTGTTGGATAATTGTGTTCTTTTTCGATTTTTAGCTTAAAATTTTGATCTCAATCACCTCAAATTAGCTCCAAATGAGATCAAATTTTAGTATGAACTTCCAGAAGGTACTATAAGCAATATTTAATAGCACCGAAATCACAATTAAATTTAAAAAAATGACTAGAAATTGAACAAATAGCGACGAGAAAATATAAAATTTGTAGGGAGGGAGGGAGAGTTTTGTGGCGATGAAAGGTATTCAATAGGTGACGATTTCATTCAGCAAGAGAAAATTAAACTACATGCACGTGGTGAGTTAATTGAATCGTAATTTGTAGATATTGAGCAAACCTCTTTTGTTGTGTACACAAAATCATCATATAACTACATAAAAATTGCTACTCCTTGCACCCATTAATTTGTCAATATTTTACTTTGTGAATATCTTAAAAATATTGCCTATCAGATAAACAATTTTACTTATGAAAATAAAAGCAAGAACAAAGAGAGGAAATCGATGAAGAGAGAACTAAAACGTTTCTTACCTTGGATTGAAGGAAGAAAGATCACGTGTGGGATAGGTTTAGGTTCATTGCCCCTGAAGCCTTTAAAGACTTTCTTAATGGGTGGATGAGTAATAATTTTATATGGAATTGTTATGAAATATAGCTCAAAGTAATAATATAGAACAAGGAAAAACAAGCTAAGAGATATAGAGAGAAAGAGAGGAGAGATTCTTATTTCTTCTTCAATTGTGTGTTTTATCCTATCTATTACAAGGCCTTTATATAGGCATGAAAAGTGAAGAAAAATATGTCATTGAATATGTCATTAAGCATAGAAATATGTTATTGAATATGTCATTAAGCATTTGAGAAGATCATGGAGGAAGAGTAGACATCCACCATAATTTAATTTTTCTTATAATACTCCCCCTTGGATGTCCATAGATAATGTGCCTCGTTAAAACCTTATTAGAAAAAAAACCTATGGAAAAAAAAATTCTAGTGAAGGAAAAAGAGTACACATGTTTAGAAATATGCTTTTTAGTTGCCTCGTTAAAAACTTTCAAGGAAAACTCAGTGGGACAAAACCTTGTAAGGGAAAAAGAGTACAACGCATATTAACTCCCCCTGACGAGAGCATCAATTCACATCCTTGAGCCTTCGCATCACAATCTTGTGTACTAGTTTCTTGAAGGTTGATGTCGGTAGAGATTTGGTGAACAAATCAGCCATATTATCACTTGAACGAATCTGTTGCACATTGATATCACCATTCTTTTGAAGATCATGTGTGAAAAATAACTTTGGTGAAATGTGCTTTGTCGTATCTTCTTTTATGAATCCTCCCTTCAATTGGGCTATGCATGCTGCATTGTCTTCATACAAAATTATGGGTAGTTTGTCACACTTCAAAATACATTTGTCTCTAATAAGATGTATTATAGACCTCAACCATACACATTCTCTACTCGTTTCATGAATAGCAATTATCTTAGCATGATTAGATGAAGTAGCCACGATTAATTTCTTAGTCGATCGCCAAGATATGGTAGTGCCTCCACATGTAAACACATAGCCTGTTTGAGATCGAGCCTTGTGTGGGTCAGATAAATACTCAACATCGGCATAACCAACAAGATCGGGATTGCAATCATTGCCAGAAAATAATCCTATATTGGTAGTCCCTTTTAGATACCGCAATATGTGTTTGATTCCATTCCAATATCTCCTTGTAGGAGCAGGGCTATATCTTGTTAAGACATTAACTGAAAAAGTTATGTCAGGCCTTGTAATGTTAGCAATATACATTAGTGCACCAATTGCACTAAGATATGGTACTTCGGGACCAAGAAGCTCTTCATTATTTTTATGAGGTCGGAATAGATCTTTATTTATATCGAGTGATATCACAACCATCAGGGTACTCAATAGATGTGCTTTATCCATATAGAATCACTTTAAAATCTTTTTAGTGTATGATGATTGATGGACAAAAATTCCATCTTTCATATACTCAATTTGTAGACCAAGATAAAATTTTGTCTTTCCAAGATCTTTCATTTCAAATTCTTTCTTTTAACAGTCTACTGCTTTAGGAAGCTCCTCGGGAGTTCTAATGATATTTAAATCATCAACATACACGACGATTATAATAAATTTAGATCCAGATATTTTTATAAAGACACAAGGACAAATTGAATTATTCTTGTACCCTTCTTTCAATAGGTACTCACTCAGGCGATTATACCACATGCGCCCTGATTGTTTCAATCCGTATAAGGATTTTTGAAGCTTTATTTAATAAATTTCTTTAAAACCTTAATACGTTTCAGAACAATTTAAATCCTTTAATGATTTCCATTATATGCATATCAAGTTTTTCATGTATTGCCAGATTAAAACCTGAAATGACTACATCCACCACAGGAGAACATGTCTCTATATAATCAATGCCAGTATATTTACAAATCTTCTTGTGACACTAGTCGTCTTTATGTCTATCGACTTGACCTTTTTTTTCCGCACAAGAACACATTTATACCTCCACTGGCTTTATACTTTCAGGTGTTGGGACTATCCGTCCAATTTTATATTTTTCAGGTGAAATCAATTTTCATTGCGTATTTTTGATTTGGCCAATCATTTATATGTCCAAATTTTACGACAGATTTGAGCTCAAGATCCTCGTCAATATTAATAATATTGAGTGCTACATTATATTAACAATATCGTCGACGATCATTTTATATCGGTTCTATTATTATCCAATAAAGACATAACTTATTTAGATCTCTTTATCTCATTATTTTCAGGTACTTGGGCCTCTCCCATGAGGTCTTATGAAGTGTTATGTCGTGGTACTCTTCTAGAGAACTTGCCTCCTTATTATGACCATCTTGAACATTTACTCCTCTCCTTCTTCAAGGAATTTTATCTTTGGAACCGATTAGTCTACTATGCTTCATGCATGCCATAGACTCTATTCATTATGAACTTTATTTTATTTGGAGCATTAGCAGCTGAATATGACATTTAGCTTTGGGTCAGCAAATACGCCTGGCAATATTTTGCAAATTAATTATCACTTGAACTTCAAGTTCACATTTTCTCGTACGAGGATCTAGATGTGCTCATAATAATTCATTACATGCATTACTTTTTTATCTTCCCATCCCCCCCCCATTGTTGGGATCACCAACACATATCCCTAGCCTTATTTTGGGATCCATCTTTGTGCATTGTGGTGGAACAACTAAATCATACAGCACATTAATATTTCTATATGGAAATTATTCGGTTCCTGACCCTGAACCGATTGTGATAGGGAGAACTTATCATAACTTGGCTAGATGCGTATAAGTGTTGTTGTATATTAAATAATACATCACATACCAAATTTTATTTTGGCAGTTTTGTTCTCATAACCAATGGTTTAGCTATAATTGGAGGCATACAATTTCTGCTAAACCAACTTGGATTTAAACCAGTATTATCAAGATAAATTATCATAATTTATATTCTGGAACTGTGCTCTAATAATTTGAGCAATCAATCTTGCAAAAGCCAAACTGCAAGTTGATAACAAATGCATATGTGACCATAGAATATATGCATCTATTAAAATCATATAATAGTAAACGGTCCACATGGCAAGTGACTGGGCACATATATTTATCACATTTTATTCGTTCCAGAAATCAAGGGATTCAATACCAACCTTAACTGGTATATCATGAAAATAAGCAGCACAAGAGAATTCTTGAAGAATCTTATATTTCTTCAATATATGCTAATGTAATTCTCAATTAATTTTTCGCATCATAATTGAACCGAGATGGTCAACAGGTCATGCCAACTAATATTTGTTTCAGTAAACATCTAGTTTACTTGTGACATATGATTCCATCATCATGCTTATATTTGTGTAGTACAAATAGAAAGAAAATCGGGTAATCTTTCATATTTACCCGTTATGATTATAGAAATATGAAGATATTCAATATTCCTTTCATTTACAGTCTCAATATGCCAACCACTTTGATTTATACATTTGAAACTTAAAAAGTTTCTTTTGAGACTTTACAATATCAATGTCGTGAATAATTTTATTCATCCGGGTAGTAACAAATTAATTTTTTCGGAGCTCTTAACTACTTTTGTACTACAATTTCTTTTGTCACACCATTCATATGGTAAATGTCACTTTCAAGGAGAAAATTATATCATAATAAATTGTCATGGTCAAAATCATCATAAGCAAAATAATTTCTTGATTTAATTTTGCCTTTAATAACCTTTTATAAGGCACAACAAAATATTTTTTAGCATATCACATGTATGCGACCAATGATATATTCATGAACACAATAATATTTATTCTCTTTATTTCACTCAAATCTCTCTTGGAGATGAGTTGTGTGGTATTCATCTGATCATGCATTGCATGTCTTTATTCGTTACTTTTATCACATATTGCCACATTCACATTTAAGAATGAGTTTGCATTCTCAATGCTTATCACAAGTCACATTCTCTTCAAGGAATGGATCATAATCAATGGCGTGCTTTATTATTTTTCATACCAATTTGATAGTAAACATTGCCTTCACATTTTGAAGGACTATTTTCAGAACCCTTATTGTTCTCCTTCTATAATCATAGTGATGATTATTATTATTTTGATCTTTGGAACCCTCACGTTCATTGTTCAACCACTTGTCTTTATTTAGACTTATTATGCCCCGCTACCACATTCACTTCAAGAATGGAGCAAATCAAGTGGGACAATATTCATGCATTTTCATGAAAAATATATTATTTTTCTTTAGTCATCATTATATCATCAATATGGTATAGTGGGACTAAAACCCAATGTCTTACCAATATAAAGGCATGTTAGGCCATAATGAATTGGGACTCAAACCCAACTCTTATCATCATGGAGCATCTGGACTTGATCCTGATGTCTTACCCTCATGGTGTATTGCGACTTGAACTCATTGAAGTTGATATCATTAATAGCAAAGGACAAAAATAATTTCAAATACGAAGGAAATGCTTACCTCTTGAGTTAAACTCTTCATAATGTCGTTTGGATATAATTCTCAACAATAGACTTTCGTTTACTCAAATCAGCTAAGTAATTAGTGTCAAACAGAAATATGAAAATACAAAATAATATTGAAAATTCATATGTGGTCTTTGCTGCAATAAGCTTACTTCAAAATGAAAGCGATATAACTAGAACATTAAAGAAAAATGATGTATCTAATAAAATAATATAGTACTACTAGTTACCATGCACTTTTGTGAAAACTATATATTATGCTCTCTAGAAAAACAAAGAGATATAGCAAAACCTTTAGGTTAATCAGTGAATCAGAAAAAAATAGGGGACAAATCTCTGTCTACTATCTACTACTATATGCTTTCCATATAGAAATGATTCAACATGTTAATTTGATAACTATCATCAATGAAAAATTTGGTGTAGTACATACTTCTTGTACTAATATTTTATCTTATTAAAATAAAATAGTTACGAGTAGTATTATTATTATATTATATTTGACAGTAAGCTAATGCATAATCATTATACTAGGCATACTAAAATTGTATTATAAGGTAAAACCATAAGCATACATAATAAAGTATAATTTTAATTTTATAGATTATTTAGTATACCGCATGCCACATATTATTTAGTTCATGAAAATTTAACAAGGTGACATCCTTAGCAGCCACATAAATACTAATTTTCTAATAACCAGACCATTGCTTATTCCAAATATTGGTATATACTTATCTGGTTTAAAGCTCGAACTTGTTGCTGTAGCAGAAATATGTGCCTGTAATACAGAAGTGAAATTCAACCTTGAGGTTAGAGATTTCGTGATGATAACGTGTGATGACCCAAAATGTCATCTTTAAATTTAATAATTAATTATGTGATCTAAGCACTATTTACCATTACTCGACTTGAGTGTGCAGTCCGTAAAAAAAAATTCGGAAAGTTTTCAGGTGAAAAATGAATTAAAATATGAATTAGAGCTTTAAAACTCAACTGAGTTGACTTTGGTCAATATTTTTAGCAAACAGACCCGGATCAGTGTTTTGACAATTTTGGTAGGTCTGTATCGTGATTTGGGACTTAGGCGTATGCCCGGAATCAAATTTTGAGGTCCCTAGCCCGAGATATGGAATTTTGATAAAAAATTAAAAGTTTAAGTTTAAATAGTGATCGGATGTCAAATTATGTGCAAACGATCCCGGAATAGAATTTTGATGATTCCAACAGTTCCGTATGGTGATTTTGGACTTAGGAGCGTGATCGGAATTTTATTTGGATGTCCATAGTAGAATTAGGCTTGAAATGCCGAAAGTTAAATTTTTGGGAAGTTTGACCGAGGGGTTGATTTTTTGATATCGGGGTCGAAATCCGATTCTGAAAATTTTCATAACTCAGTTATGTCATTTATGACTTGTGTGCAAAATTTGAAGTCACCGAATTGATTTGATGTGTTTCGACACAAGATATATAATTTAAAAGTTCAAAGTTCATTGATTTTGATTTGAGGTGCGATTCGTCGTTTTGATGTTGTTTGATGTAGTTTGAAGGCTCGACTAAGTTCGTATGGTATTTTGGGACATGTTGGAATAATTGGTTAAGGTCCTGAGGGTCTCGGGTGGATTTCGGAAGGTAAACGGAATGGATTTCGGACAAAGAGTGCTGGAAATTTCTGTTGCAGAAATTTCTGTTGCAGAAATTCCGTGCGTGGAGCCAATTTTGGAAGCTTATACCTCGCAATTCATAAGGAATCAGAAAATGTGCAAAACGTAAAAGTTGTAGTCGTATGATTATAGGTTCCAGAAAGTTAAACTATGCATTATTTGGACATTTGTACAGAAAGTTATGACGGATTGAATGAAGACTGGTAGAGCAGTTTCGCGAGAAATTTCGCCAGAAATTCTGATGCATGCAGCCGACTTTGGGAGCTTATATCTCGCAATGCATAAGGAATCAGAATAATTACAAAACACGAAAGTTGTAGTCGGTGGATTCTAGTTTCCAGAAAGTTAAACCATTTATCATTTGGACATTTGTACATAAAGTTATGATCAATTGAAGTAAGACTGGTAGAGTTATTTCTGGTAGACTTTTAGTAACGAAAAATGGACTTTTAGTGACGGATTGGCAGAAGCTTAAGGACCAAAAATGCTCATTTCATTCATTTCGTTTTGGATTTTTGGAGCACAGTTCTTGGGCGATTTTTGGGCGATTTTTACGGGAAAATATTGGGGTAAGTGTTCCTTATACTATATTGATTATATTTCATGATTCCATACTCATTTACATCACGAATCCGTGAATTTATGGAAGAAAAATCAAGATTTTTGCAAAATCTTCCAAAAACGAAAATTTAAGATTTGGAGGTCGAGTTGTTATCGGATTTTGGTAAAATTGGTATGGGTGGACTCGTAATTGAATTGGTTGTCGGATTTTATAAGTTTCGCCAGATTCCGAGATGTGGGCCCCACGGGCAAATTTTGAGCTAATTTCGAATTTTAATGAAAATGTAATATTTTCTTATGAAATTGATTACTATAATTTTTGTTGACTGTATCGAATTAATTATGACTAGATACGAGTCGATCGGAGTCGGAAAATCGAGAAAAAAGCATAATACTTGGTTAAATTGGAGCAAGTCGAGGTAAGTGACTTGTCTAACCTTGTGTGGGAGAAAATTCCCCTAGGATTGGTATTGATGTAATTATTAAAATGTGTTGAAAATCGTGTGCACGAGGTGATGAGTGTGTACACGGACTAGATTGTGAAAGATTATATTTTTAAATTTTGTAGATCAATGTTGCGCATTTATTAAATTATTTTATCTTGTTATATTCTTCATCATTGATCTGAGATATATACTTCAAATTTGTTTGATCTTTTCTTACTAATTATTTTACCTGTTTAGTTGAAACTTGATTTCTTTTATTCTGTGCATTATTTGAAGGTTGATTTTTTTTAAATTAAATATTATTAATATGAAGTATTTGACATTTTTAAACTTGATATTGAAGCAACGTAGTAAAGATTTTAAAATATTATTTTTCTAAATTATTTACTCCTGAATATTTTTATACTCATTGTGAGGGAGCCGTGAGCTCTTTATTGTGGAAAAATATTATTGTTGAATTATTTTGACATGAGCCGTGAGCTCTTTATTATGAAAAAATATTATTGATGAATTATTTTGACATGAGCCGTGAGCTCTTTATTGTGGAAAACTATTATTGATGATTTATTTTGGCATGAGCCGTGAGCTCTTTATTGTGGAAAAATATTGTTGTTGAATTATTTTGACATGAGCCGTGAGCTCTTTATTGTGGAAAACTATTATTGATGATTTATTTTGGCATGAGCCACGAGCTCTTTATTGTGAAAAAATATTGTTGTTGAATTATTTTGGCAAGTTAAATTATTTGAGCACTTGAGGTGCAAATTGTGATATATTGTGATATTGATACGCATGCGGTGGTATAAGGTCTGGGTGTTGAAACGCATGCGGTGAGATAAGGGTGGCTTGATACGCGTGGCTAGTAGGGGTGACTACTAGAAGTCATGCGGTGTGATAAGGGTAGCTAAAACGCGGGATGCTATTTCGGGAAAAATATTTTTCTTTAAATAAATTGTGAAGGCTCCCGCGGTGATATAAGGAAATGAGATATTGTGAATTTATTTATGATTTGGGACTACGAGGCGGTACCTCAGGAGTGCCCTTGTTGATATTGATTTATGGCCATAGTTGCTTTCGATTAATTGTTGTGATTTTCATAAAGTTGAAGGAAATTCTGTTTTGATTCCACGAGATATTATTTGTAATTATTTGATGTCATTAGATGTGACATACTATTTAATTCATTTCCAATGTCATTTTATTTTACTACATTGATAAATATTTTACCATGCCATTATTATATTCCAGTAGGGCCTCACCTGACCTCGTCACTACTCTACCAAGGTTAGGCTTGGCACTTACTGGGTACCGCTGTGGTGTACTCATACTACGCTTCTGCACATCTTTTTGTGCAGTTCCAGGTATATTTTACCAGCCTAGACGTCAGTGAGTTACTTGCGCACGGAGACTTCGAGGTATATCTGCCAGAGTCCGCAGACTCCAGAGTCCCCTTCTATCATTTTATGTTGCTTCCTTATATTTTATTTAGACCTTGACATATAGAGACATTGAGAATAAATTCTTAGAAGCTTGTGACTTATTTCTACCGGGTTTTGGGAGTTAAAATTGTTTGAATTGTAGTTTATTTATTTCAGATATTTATTATTATTCCGCATTGATAGGCTTACCTAGTCTTAGAGATTAGGTGCCATCACGACATCCTACGGAGGGAATTTGGGGTCGTGATATAACGTGTTATGAAATATAACTCAAAGTAACAATGTAGAACAAGGAAAAACAAGCTAAGAGATATAGAGAGAAAGAGAGGAGAGATTCTTATTTCTTCTTTAATTGTGTGTTTCTTCCTATCTATTACAAGACCTTTATATAGGCATGAAAAGTGAAGAAAAATATGTCATTGAATATGTCATTAAGCATAAAAATATATCATTGAATATGTCATTAAGCGTTTGAGAAGATCATGGAGAAAGAGTAGACATCCACCATAATTTGATTTTTCTTATAACAGGAATAGATATGTATAGTAATTATTATTCAAGTGGGTACAATCGGGTAATTAGTTTAAGTTTAATAGGTAGTCCCCTTAAATTTCTCTTATTTTTTGCGCATGAAGAGATGGAAGTATAATGGAAAAGGTGGATCATTACGAACCGGAACTGATCGCGATGTATCACGGGGGAAGTGCACAAATAACCATTAATTAGAGATGTCTTTACTCTTTAGCCATTATTTTAAATGTATTTACTCTTTAGCCAGTGCTTAATAAATTTTTACCCGCCCAGACAAAAATACCCTTGTGCTAGACATGGGTGTTGTGTAAATATTAAGGACATAGTGTCCTTAATTTCATGAGTGTTGTGTAAATATTAAGGACAAAGTGTCCTGTATTTGCACCTTCTGATGTTAAACTTTAGGACATCATGTCCTCAACTTCATATGTGCAGTGTAAATGTTAAGGACGTGGTGTCCATGGGTGCTGTGTAAATATTAAGGACATGGTGTCCTTAACTTCATGAGTGTTGTGTAAATATTAAGGACAAAATGTCATGTATTTGCACCTTCTGCTGTTAAACTTTAGGACATCATGTTCTTAACTTCATATGTGCAGTGTAAATGTTAAGGACGTGGTATCCTTAACTTCATGTGTGCAATGTAAATGTTAAGGACATGATGTTCTTAACTTCATGAGTGATGTGTAAAATATTAAGATATGATTTGTCCTTAATATTTACATAATACTCATGAAATTAAGGACACCATATCCTTAATATTTACACATCACTCATGAAGAAAGGGTAAAAATGACTTTTTGTATCAATTTTAATAGAGTACTAGCTATTTTTGCTCAACATTAAAAACACTGGCTAAAACGTAAATACCACTTTAAAAAGTGGCTATACCACCCCATTTCTTGATGTATCACTTCCATACAAGTCTTGGCGAAATTGAAATAAAGTATTATCAGAAAACATGATACTGTCCTCACCTAAGCTATGAGAATCCCAGGTTGTTCTCTTTTCTCTATAATTTTATTGTTAAATCGATGACTAGATAAGAAAGCAGGGTGCTAGTCAATATTTAAGCATCCATTCCCATAGAAGGTTGAGGCATTCTTTCTTTTTTCTTTTTCCTTCTATTTTTCTCCGATCAGTATATGGCAAGAGATAGAGTGAGCATGTGTAATCAAAAGTATTCACCTGTGATTAGGAATCAACTGGAGCTTACATGGAGCAATTCAGAATGTTTGCTTTAAGTTGGATCCTTTCATAGAGTTGTAATGGTTGGGGTTAAAACCTCTTCTAAGGACAATAACAAATTTCCAGATTTTCCCTGGTTTGACCATTATATAATGACCAGAAAATTGTTAGAATCAATCACATGTTTTTTGAAATATTTCATTGTGCTCCAAAATATCACCCATCAAGATTTGTTATTCTTTCTGTAAAGAGTTTCACACACACACACAGAGGGAGAGAGAGAGAGAGAGAGGAAGAGAGAGATATGGAGGGAGGGCGAGATAACGGCGGATTCCAAGTAGTCATTGTCCACATGGTTATCAAAAAATACTGGTAAGATCAGGATTTCTGACTTCTATTATACTGTCCAGAAAGAATCAAGTGGATCCTCATTCTGTTGCTAAACAGACAGAAACAACATAAACAATAACATGATTCTACATTAGTTTTCCACTGAATTATATTTGCAAAACTTCGCTCCCTTCTTCACCTCTACCTGAAACAACTTCATTTTCCTTTAACTTGGATTCATCACTCTCAAGAGACTGAGAAAGTACTGAACTTGAATCCTCGGGACCATCCTTTTGCATCTCATCATTTGGCTCTCCTGCTGAGGTGGCTTTTGATTCAGTGGTGATTTCAGATTCAGGGAGTTGACTTTGTCCTTGATTATTGGGCAATGGTGGAGATGGATTGCCAATGCCGGATCCTTTAGCAAGGCAAACATACTTGAAAACGAGGTGCTTGTAATTGGTTAGTAGTTCTTCGACATCACCAACTGTTAGGTCACCAGCCTGGGAATATAGGTAGGGGAAACTTTGAAACACTTGGCTGACACTATCCTCCTTCATAAGCATACCAGCCCCTCTGTTTTCTAGATCCGAGAGTGATGGAATCTTTTCCATTGATGACTGACTTTTGACATATGGATCCTCGTTCTTGGATTTTGTTTCTGTTGATGCAACTGAGAATTTTGGCAGTGTAGCAGGGCTTTGAGGCCTATTTGACCTAAAACTTAGTTTAGCCTCATAAGTGTCTGATCCAGGAACAGGTCCAAACTTCTGATCACTTTGACCCAGTACATTGTTGTCGTCTGAAAGACCAGCAAGAAGTGCTCGAGCAGATTCCATATTTGTTTCAAACTCGGTGTCATCCATAGAAAGAGCCTTTGCATCGATATTCAAAATGAAAGATTCTGCAGAAAGAATGTTTGTGAAGAAGTATGCAGCTTCAGAAACCAAGCGAGTTTGCCGCCTAAACCTTTGTATGTACAATAGATTTGAGTGCAGTTGAGGGGGGTTAGCCTGATTGTGACAAAAAATAAAAGCTAATTTAAAAACTGAGTACAAGGGCAAAAAAGGAATTGTACAATTAGTCAATTAGAATAAGGGGAACAGAAAGAACTTCGATCATTCTTCAGTATTAAATAGACAAGGAACTAAAACCTCATTTACAACACTAGTAATCATGGGTACAGAGATGGGATAAAAGAAAAATAGCATCAGATGATAATAGAAGAGATTGTGAATGTAAAAATAAATGGACTGTGAATCAGATTATACTGCGGGGATTTGGAAGGACGGTGTGCGCGAGGATCTGGGAATATCCCACTCATGTTTCATCAATTCAAGGATTTTGTCGAGAATCTTATTGAGATTAAAGCTCACTTTTTTTTCCTTCAAATATCTGCGGGAGAATTATAATGTTACAATTCATATAATGTTAGCCCAATTCAAAAATAACATACAAGCTATTTGGGGGATGAAAGGCGGGTGACGATGATAGGAAAGAGAAAGGTGCAATAATGGATTCTTTCGCCACTAATCTGGATGCCTCCCTTTCATGAATTCCAACATAAGCAAATAAGAAAGTTTCTACTGTTGATTCATTAGAGAGAATTACAATCTCCCATGTTAGTCAGCTTGGGCAAAAGAATCCAAAACTAATTAGTCGCACCAGCATACCAGCAATCCCTTCCCTAATACATGTACCAAAGTTGGATTTTTTTTATTTTTTTTATTTTTTTTGATAAGGATGTACCAAAGCTGGAATATTGTCCAGGCAAACCTTGCTCGGTGCCGTTAGGCCTCTAATGCTGAAATCAACTGCCCTATAGGGAAACCATTACAGTAGACTAGCACATGGAAGTCACGGAAGATGAGCAAAGAGTTAAGGAATTGAATATCAAGATGATATGCAGTTGGAAAATCCTCCGTCTGATAATCATGATAGAGAAGGCAATAACTTTGTCCGAAAATGAGAAGAAATAAAGGGAATATAAAAGGAAGATTCTGATAAATGATAATATGCCTAAGCAAAAACATTGAACACGTGCTAAATTGAAGCCTTAACAGTTCTGAGTAGGACAGAAGATAATGCTCCCCCGAAATATCCCCATTGCAGGAAAAGAATAAACAACACTTATTTTGTTTCTCAGGACAGAAGAAAATACTGCAACATATTCATGTTTTTTGTAGATCATTGGCGATGGAAAGGCAGACTATCTTTTGAAATTTATTTCATAGTTCGCTTAAGTTCATCTGGATGAGTTATCTGGGAGCATACCATACAATAATTCACAACCTAAGGGATCCATCAGTTCTGAAGAATAATATATCACATGAATGCAAATGAGCCAGCTTACCTTTATGGTGACATATATGAGAACTGGAAGAAAATCATCAGCTCCTGGAGGGTTTTCGTTTGCTGAAACAGAAGTCAAGAGGTTATTGATAACCTTGCAACAATTAAGAATGCACACAAGTTTGTCCCTTGGTGCCCTGTACATATTTATCTTTTGAAGCTCCTTCTGCGCTAGCTGTCAAAAATGTAGTATGTAGTGAAAGAGTTAGACATCTCATTGCACAATGACATTCAGGAAAGATCTATGCTTATTTTTGACAGGGTGAAAGAGCTATGCTTATTCTATTTTTTTTTTTTAAAAGTGTACTCCGATACTATGAAAATACTCTGAATTTATTTATTTTTGGCAACTAAAAAAAAATCAGAGAATATTTTCATAGTACTGGAGCACACTACTTGGCAAGGTGTAATATATGCACAAACACAAGAAGGTTAGCTCTACCTTGGTTATTTTTGTGAACATACTATTTTTTTGTTTATCAGTTATTATTATAATACTGATAGCTGTGCAAAAGACTATTTTATTTGAAAACTAAACCTGTTCAGCAGGCTAAATCAGCAAAAGGTACTCTCTTTGCGTAGATACACTTATATGACTTTATCCTTTCCCTAAAGAATAACTTACATGTGGCTTTGTCTTAGCCCATCACCTGTCTAATGTAGTAATAATCTTCCAGAGAAATGTACTCTTCCAAAGTTTCAACAACTGGTTGCGAGAATAATTTTTTTTTTCCTCCATCGGCAACCCATACACTAAGATACACACACGCACACGCATATTATAATGTGTACACGTGTGTGTATGTGTATAATGTGTGTGTATACATGTACATATATACAAGAGAGAGCTGTATAAAGAAACTCACTACAGTTGAGGAATGATCAAGTACGTCTCGCAGAAGATGTAACAGATGGCTTTACAAGAATATAAAAATAAACCACAAGAACATTTCAATTAGAAAAACTGTTAGCCCGCAACATTTGTTTGGGAAAATTATGTATATGTACTGACTAATGAACCAACAAACTGTGCAAAGACAAGTGCATTTTGCTGTGAAATATAAAGGCTGGTAATTTTATTACTTCACCCATGCATCATCATCATATGAGTGACAGGCCCAAGTCCCAACAGCAGTAATCAAGTGAGAATATTTCATCTTCCGGAATCAAGTGAGAAATCACTTCACTTGCATTCATTTCATGATATCTTGAACAGAATCAATTAATGATTCATCAGAAATTTACTTTTTACAGAGTTCACTTACCAACCATGATGATTCATTTTCAAATACTGGTTTGATATCCAAGTTCTCAGGCCTAACAAATTGTTGAATCAAAGCTATTTTCTCATGAAGCTGTTCGTCAACTTTCACATCTTCAGGAAATGAAGCAAATGTACGTGTAAATAGCTTTGTCATAACATACTTCTCAAGTCCCTGTTGTTTAAAATAATACGAATATGAGCAAACAAAGTATAGACAGCTCAGAAACAACTAAACTTATGATCAGTCGAGAAGCAGCATACAGCCATACACAAGCATCGAGTATAAAGGATGTGCTATCCATGAATAAGACACATTATATTGAGTCCACATGTTGGAGCAAATTTATACAATTATAACCTGAGCCTTTTACTGACAAATTTATGACAGATGTAAGCATGATGAGATAAAAGGGAATATATGATAATTGTACTTGGTACTTCTAGTCACATTACCAATAGAAAATCTAATTTAGACATGGGAAAGAATACATTCGAGGAAATCTGAATTTCTTCTGTTCCTTGACTCCTTCTGTTACTTAATCTTTTAAGGTTTGAAATATTTGAGAAATATGTGGAACCTTTTTTTTGGGATAAGGATATATGTGGAACTTCCTTCTGTTACTTATGCTTTTAAGATTTGATATTTGATAATTATCAATATCATGGAGCAGGCTGAACCTTCAGTATATTCAAAAATTAGCATGCAGATATCATAAGTTTGAAAGTCAGGAGACTATAAGCTCATTAATCTATCATGTTCCACTTAAATATAGGGCTTCTTGTTAGGAGCAGTGTTTGAACTTGTGACGTGCACCCTAGCCGCACATCCCGAGTTGTGTCCTAACTATTGATCCAAAGCCCTAGGGGCTTGTAGGGTTAGGGGTTGATTTGTGGGGTTGGAAGGAAGCCGATAGGTTGAGGAGAGAGAATTTGAAATGCAAATGACAAACAACACTGATAACATTCATGTTAAAGCCTTATTCAACATATAAAGTGTACTCACTTCACCAGCACTCTCTAACTCCTCTTCAGAACATCCAGCCCAAAGTGAATGAGCTCTGAATGCTGTTTCCATATTTCCGAGGAACTCCTGCACAGCTGCACTGTCCTTCTCTGCATCTGGAGCATTATTCAAGAATGATACAATAAAACTGCAAAAAGTTCCAATTAGTAATAACCTTTTTCCTCGAATGGACATACGTATACCTACATCTCTTCTAGGCCCTAGTTGATTTAAAATGGCATACATTGCTGCTTATGTGAATTTGAACTTATCAGATATGCACATATCCAATTTTGCAGTCATAAATTTTAGGATTTTAGGTATTTAGTAGAAAACCCCAAGCCCATGAATACATCCACCTAAGTGTTTTATAATCACGAAGAGTGAGAGGAGATATTATGCTAAGATGACAATTATAGTCATTAAGATCTATCTTCTAACATATACTTCAAGCAAACATAGTAAGTTACTATCAAACTTAATTATTGCAGTGAACAAATTAAATATAAGAGCATAAGTAACTACTCTTGCTTTTTTTTCCCCAGTTAACTATCCTAAGTTGACTTGGCCAATCAAAATCATCCAATTAAAACTTAAATCATTAATTCTTTTATCCAAACTAAGTGCCTAATTTGATCTTTCTAATGTTTCCTAAGTTGCTTTTGGCGCACAAATTATGAATTTGACTATAAATATGATTTATATCCTAATTTAGTTATCTGTCTACTTTATTTCTTGCTAATTTCTTATCATTGGTAAGGGTATTTTTCCAGGTGCAAACACAAAAAGGCCTTTATAAGAGGAGGATTGATAGTACCTTTTGATGCCTTTGACGAAATCGGCGGCGGATGGATCACGCATGCGCTGAAGAAAATCATGCCACGTCAATGGTGCAGTTGATGATCCTAATACGTCGTTGTTCTCCATTTTTAAGATCGACTGGCGACTAACTCTCTATGAATTTGTTACTGTACTAATTTCACCAAACTGTGAGTGTGAAACCTGAAGTGAAGAAGACGACGACGAGAACGAGGGCAGAAGCTAAGCTTCCGGCCACTGAGAAAGAAGAACACTCTCTCATCTGTTAGCATTCAACGTGAAATTAATTGCTAGTTGGGCTTACCAGAAAGACTTGGGCCTATTAGAGTGAAATTGGGTTCTCAATCGGGCCGTCTATATTTATATTTATCTATCTATATTATTATAAAAGTACGAATGATCTATATTATTATAAAAGTACGAATAATTTATGTTAAATATTGAACGACTAAAATATCCCTAAAATATTGATCGACTTTTATGCCCTTAAATATTTGTATAGCTTAAGAATCTAATTGTAATTAAATTACTCAATGATGGAATTCTTTTTCGATTTAAACTACACATACATCGACCCTATAAAGTTGATCCTACTTGAATTAGAAAAGTACATTAATAATTTTTTTTTTAAAATTAAAGTGTCTTACGTAATTTACAACAACATATGTTGTAGATTGAATTTTAACTTATGAGCAAATTTTAAATGACTTATCAATTTATAAAGCTTAAAAGAAAAACTATTAACACTTATTAATGGTACTTATTTTTCCCTATATCTTCCCCAATTGGGAACATATATATTTATATCTACAACTATCTATTTCTATTTATATATCTATATTATTATAAAAGTACTGTTAGAAAGCTATATATTGATGGACTAAAATATTCTTAGAAAATTGATCACCTTTGTTTACCCTCAAAATCGGATAACAATTGAATTTGTTAGTGGTTTAAAGGATATGCGGATTAATTTGATACTAAACGATAAATGTGATAGTAAGCATGAATAGATTTCGATTTAAGGGGTTATCTTGAGTAATTTCAGAATTTGACTAATGGTACTTATAATATACTTAATTAGTGATGCCAAGCTAACAATGGAAACTATGTTGATGTTTTATTGTAGGAATAGTGTCAAAATTTTTTTTTACTGTATTAGTGGATAAGGAAGGAACTAGAATTTACGGTTTGAGACATCTTTTGAGTTTCAAATTAATGATTTTTTTTCAAGTTAAGATGATGTTTTTTCAAGTTCAGAGATGACGTCCAATTATTCTTTTCAAGTATTATGATAATGTATAAACATTAATTTTTCGCATTTAAATAATTCTTCCTCGTGTATATAAATAATTGACTAAACATCTACATATTATTATTTACGTGCAATGCACATTCGTAAAAACCAGTTATTATAAAAGCACGAATGTTAAAACACTAAATGTTGAAAGACCAAAATATCCTCAAAATATTGATTGACTTTTATGTCCTTTCAAAACTAAAGTACAAATAAGTTTATATCGGATAAAATTGTAATTACATTAAATTTTAATAGTATGATTGCACTAGAACTCTGTGTTCTGCAAAAACTATGATTTCGAATATTAACGTTCAGCCAACGTCAATACTATTTTATGGGACTTTGAAACCAAATAGATCTCTTCATTAATTTTATTACTGTAAGAACTACGTATGCTTCAAAATATTAAATAAATGATTGAACTATCTAAAAACAAAGATAATTCAATAGCGAATGTGCTCTTAGATTTACTACTCTCTTACGCTACTATTAGCCTACTGTGTGAAAAATTTTATATATATAAAAGTGAAATCAATTCAATCTACTCTTGAGGATCTTGAAAATTTATATGCGGTAGGCTAAATCTCAACTTTCTACTATTAGTTGCACTTACTATCCAAAACAATTAATATCTACTACTCTCTTACGCTATCTTATTGTTTGAAATTAGAATTCAATGAGAATCTTAAAAGATAAATATAATTTGTTTATTGATAGACTTCTTACTGAAATAAGAGTTTTAAAATTAATACTAATATATAAATAGCAATTAAATTTTTTATTTTCACTGAGTTTTCTGTTCAGTTTAAAAAGAAAATACAAAATATATAATGATATTTGTTTAGAAAGTTTAGACACATCAATACAATCATAGAGCTAGGATATTAAAGTTTAGATTGTCTTACGTAATAAATTCGCTTTCAAGAATATTCGGGGGCTAATAACAAATTATAAACTGCAAATCAATGAACGATATAGATTTTTTTGTTTACTGTTTGTAGTATTTAAGAATAAATTATATGGGAAAAAAACAATACATATTTAAGAATAAATTATATTGGAAAAAAATAAACGCATTATTTAATAAATAAAATATTTCTATCATCAAATAAAAATTTGTGCAAAAAATATGATGGAAAGAGTAATCTTAGCTAGCACAATCTATCGATTCGTTAAATGAGATATTAACTATCAAGTTCTCTGATGAAAGCAAAATGTATCTTAATTTTGACTTTGCTAAAGATGATACTAGCAACTATTATAGTATTATTAGGAAGAATTCTTAAATACTTAGCAACAAATAATCCTTCACCGTAGACTCCTTCATCCTTGTCATAAGATAATGACTTAATAATCGGATAGGTAAAGTGACACCTTTTTGACATAATAAGGCGAAAAATATCTTTATATGAAGTTATTGGTAGAAATTACTTTTGGAACTTATCTTAATTGTAGCGAGAGATATACGTGCAAAACACGTACATAGAGACTAGTATTATTATAAAAGCATGAATACAATGTCAGTTTTACAAAAATAACCTTATAATATTAAGTATAATAATTCATAATAAAAGGACATAAAACGGAATTATAGATATTAGCCTTATAATCCTATTAGTTTTAGGATATAATACTACACGTTAATATTTAGGACTTTAAAAATTAACTAAATTTTGATTATTAAATCTATTCTTATTGAACTAGGTAAGAATTCTTAAATAAAAACATTAAATTTAACCTTGTATTGGAAGAACTTAAAGAGAGAATGGTCTAAATACGTATGGAAAGGCTTTGAAAAAATTTGGAGTTAAAAAAACCGAAAGATTATAAACTCAAGAGTCCACTTTGACTCAATGTTTTAAAAACTAAAAATAGTATATATATTTTACCTTCTTTATTTATATTAGAAATTGAAGGAATATTTTTTTTTACTTTGAACAAAATACAGTTCCTTCATAAAAGTTGTAGTTGCATTTTGTCACGACCCAAAATTCTTGAAAGGTCGTGATGGCGCCATACACTACTGTCAAGCAAGCCAACACCAATAATTAATAAATTCTCATTTTAATATTTCTGAAATCGTAAATTTCCTTCAATTAAATAATAAATGAAGAACTTCACAGAGTAAATAATAATATTTTTCGCAAATATCAATACTGAAAAATCCCGTAATCATCCAAGAACCCGGTGTCACAAGAGCATGAGCATTTATTAGGGAACAAAATAAAATACATAACTGTCCGGAATACAAATTTGGACAGAAAAGAAAATACAAGCACTCTGAAGGAAACTCTGCTGGCTGCGGATCGTCTCACAAGATGCAGCTCACCTAAGTCCCCGTATCAACCACACTGCTACGCTCACAAGGCCACTAGCCATACATGTACATGTACAACAAAATGTACAGCAAGTGTAGTATGAGTACGAAAACAATACGTACCCAGTAAGTATCCCGTCTAACCTCGAAGAAGTAGTGACGAGAGGTCGACTTCGACACTTACTAGTGGTCCAATAATATCAGGTACAGTAAAGAAGTGAATAAATATGAAACTGAGTAAATGTATGAAATAAACATGTACAAAATACGTGGTATAATTCCCCTCTTTACAATTTTACTCAAGCTCTCAACTAGCAAGTTCCCTCCGTAACCGGAGCATATATATAGAGATAGTGGATCTCATCAAAGAGGTTGTCATAATTCAAATTAGGAAAAAAAACCTCAGATACACTGGCCTCTTGCCAAAAATTACGCGCGCTTCCATGAGGATAATATATATAGGAAATGTCGAGGCATACGGCCCGATCGAACATAAAAGTAAATTGTGCACTGCCGAGGGTCGAACGGCGCGAACCATAGATGCATCTATTAACCTGCTGAGGCGAATAGCCCGATCCCATAAGAGTAGTAAGAAATACCCTTCTCGCGAATCATACGTGCGACGAGGTCAAACATAAATTTAAGGAATCACCCCGCTCGCGGATCATACTTGCGACGCGATCAAATATAAATTTAACGTAAAAATCATATCTCTTTTTTGGTTCTTTTAAAAACAAGGAAAATTCAGCTTGTAGCTTTTTAAGGAAATTACCTCGCTCGCGAAACATACATGCGATGAGGTTACACGTAGATTTCTTCAGCTTTTATGATATTCCTCAATTCTTTTCGAAATTACGAAGTTCAAATGAAACCTTTTAAAACTTAAGTTCTCCAATTTTAACTCCTTTCAAAAATATTTAATAAGCAGACTCAATCTCGGTCCCTCTCAAGGCAAACAATAAACATAAATCAATAAAAATATCGACAAGGCATGATGTGAGCCTAAAACTACCCGGACGCAGGCATAACTAGTAGCTACGTACGGACTCTGGTCACCTCGTGCGTACGTAGCCCCCTCACAAATAGAAGCACACAATAATTTAATTCACCTATGGGGTTAATTCCCTCTTACAAGGTTAGAAAGGAAACTTACCTCGCTCCAAAGTTTCATAACCGGCTCCCAAGCCATTCAATCAACTCAAATCGATGCCCAACGCTCCAAAACTAGTCAATAAATGAGCAAATCCATAAATATACAATTTTCAACTCCGTTCGAAAAGTCGATAAAATCACCCTCGGGCCCACGTGCCCGGATTTCGAAAATTTTTGAAAATAAAGCTTACCCATAACCTCACGAACTCAAATATATAATTTATTTTCAATTCCATGGTCAAATTCGTGGTATAAATCTAAAAATACCAAATTTTAGGTTTTCTACCAAAACTCCACAATTTTTACAAATTTTCATGTTTAAATTCTTATACAAACCATGTATTTAACTTATAATAAGTGGGGATCACTTACCTTGAGTTGCTTGCTGAAAATCTCCCCTTGAAGCTCTTCAAAATTGCCCAAACCAAATGAAAATGGGAGAAAAAATGGGCCAAGTCCCGTTTTAAAGAAACATACTGCCCAGCCCGACCTTCGCACCTGCGGTCCAATAGTCGCTCATGCGGCTCCGCAGGTGCGGTCCAAAGTCCGCTCCTACGATCCTCACTGCCCAGCCAAGACCTCGCACCTGCGGAAGTTTTCTTCGCTTCTGCGAGCATCGTAGGTGCGACCTGCTATGCGCATCTGCGCAATTTAGGCACCAGCGGTAGCTGCCTCGCGCCTGCGCAAACGTAGGTGCGCTTCTCCAGTCCGCTTCTGCGGCTCCCCCAGCTCCAGTCCCTTCTCGCTTTTGCGAGCAATTCGCCGCACCCGCGATCTCTGCGGCCAAAGTCACGCAGGTGCGATTACACCAAAAGCATTAAGCTTCAGAAATTTTTAAGTCCAAAAATCGATCCGTTAACCTTCTGGAATCCACCCGAGACCCTCGGGACCTTAACCAAATATACCAACACGTCCCAAAATGCGTTACGAACTTAGTCGAGCCTTCAAATCACATCAAACAACATTGAATTCATGAATCGCACCTCATTCCAAGCTTAATGAACTTTAGAATTTCAACTTCTACATTCGATGGCGAAACCTATCAAATCACGTCCGATTGACCTCAAATTTTACACACAAGTCATAATTGACATTACGGACCTACCTTCAACTTCTGGAATAGGAATCCGAACCCGATATCAAAAAGTCCACTCCCGGTCAAACTTCTCAAAATTATCCAAATTTCCAACTTTCGCCAAATGACCCCAAAATGACCTACGGACCTCCAAATCCACTTCCGGACGCGCTCCCAATACCAGAATCACCACACGAAACTATTCCCAGACTCGGAATCCAAAACGGACATCGATAACATTGAAATACACCTCAACCCAAATTTTCATGAAATTCTTCCAAAATTCCAACTTCCATAATAGGCGCTGAAACGCTCCCTGGTCATCCAAAATCTGATCCAGACATACGCCCAAGTCCAAAATCGTCATATGAACCTGTTGGAACCTTCAAATCCCGATTCTGAGGTCGTTTACTCAAAATTCACACCTTGGTCAATTCCTCCAACTTAAGGCTTTCGAAGTTTGAAATTTCTTTCCAAATCAACTCCAAACTTCCCGAAATTAAATTTCGATCACGCGTACAAGTCATAATACCTGAAGTGAAGCTACTCATGGTCTCAAACTGACGAACGACGTGCTAGGACTCAAAACGACCGGTCGGGTCGTTACATTCTCTCCCACTTAACTATACGTTCGTCCTCGAACGTGCTAAGGACTGTTCTGGAGTTGTCTGAAATCACTGTTTAACACCTCGTGCACCTGCCCGTACTTCCACAACCCAGCTGAGCACATTAGCTCGAGCGAATATGAAGATCCTCCCCTTTATTTAGGCAAATAAGCCTTAGAGATAAATTCCACGTCCAAAATTCTCTACTAGGCATGCTTCCAACATACAAACACCGTTTCAATCACTACGCAATGTACAAATACATGATTGTATACTCTCACTGAATTTTTACCATGCACCACGCAACTTATTTGCCCGAGGCAATCTTTCCAAAGCACAACAACTAAAATTTCCACTGACCGAAGCCCGTAGTGTACCTCATGACCAATTAAGCCTTGCTTTGACTCTCGCAATACTTCCACGAGAAAAGATGTGTAGAACTCATAGCCACCTGCCGAATTACAAGTTATGGAGTCTCTCCTCACGACAAGAACCATTACCTCATTATGGACTGAATAATAATATTTACTCTTTAATATGTTTCATATAAAATCTGATCGTACTGATCCCAGGTCCAATAATCTCGTCTCACCCCAGTACAAGCTGCCCAGGCAAACCTCAGACACAGCAAAAGCCTCATATGATGCCACAATGTGCTAACAAGATACAGACCCGATTGGGATACATAAGGAAAACGAACTCTGGAAAGGATTACTCAACCTGCGTAACTAATTTAGATAACCGAAAAGGTGTCATGAACCTTCCTTAGAAAATGAAAATCAAAACACAAAAAAATAGCTATAGGGGACTGTACTCAACATCACACTGTTGCAGCGTGCAACCCGATCCAAACAACATACCCGTGGCGGCGTGCCACCCGATCCACACATAAAATCTATAAGGAAATACTTACTGAGCTAGAATGCTTATTACTAAAAAATACCCGAATATCGGCCACAAGCACGCTAAGTGCATAATACCATCCTTGGGAGGACAGAGAGCCATACGCTACAAAACTCAAGCACAACTAAGGTGCGATATATGATTTGAATCTCGAGAGTCATCCCGCTCACATAACACCATCGTTAGGCGGAACCTCAACACATAGGAAATTAACAAGTTGTTTATCAACTCACACAGCACAATATAGTATTACATGAAATAGCCGACGATGAAATAACATCCAACTTCCGAATACTCCTCCACAAGGAGAGCTATGCAAAAATGAACACCTCCGGCCCGACATAGAGCCCACATTCATATCTAGATCTACCCATAGACCTCAAGCCGATTCGGATCGCACCATACTAGTCCAATAACTTTTCAAGGGTTCATAATAACCCTTTTCCCCATAACACACAAGAACAACCATCATATCCGGAACAAACCTCCACAGTCCACAACCAAAGGAACTGAGCGCCCTCCAGGCATAAATTTTCACATGAACAATAGTACCGCAATCTCCATACTTGGTTCCAATCATTGATCAATCCAGTGACCACATGTCACACTTATACAATCTTCCCGTGGGCGTGCTCCCACGACCTTCCGCACCAGATAACAAGTCTACACATCTGAACCACTGGCCGCACAAATGCTGTAAAGCAAATCAAAAATCCGAAATCACTACTTAAAGCTTCTTACACAAGACACCGATCTCAGGTGACGCTAAAGACAATACCAGCTTACTCTAACCATCCGAATCCTTTCCCGCTCATCCGAGTTCTTGACATTCTAGTCGATACCAAACTGCAACCTTGATTCTCAACTTCTGAATCCCATGCCGATCACTGCACTTAATCATGCCAATGTGCAAGAGTACAAGAATTTCATCTTAACTTCCGAACTACTAATAGGGTAAACACTTCATCACATAGAAACCTTTTACTTAACTCATTCCAAGAGAACCATCGCAACACGCGACTGAATCCTCATATCCGCAAAAAATACCAACCTCAAGTAGTGGTCTAAACCACCATAACCCTTCTGGGATCCATCTGCACATAACAGGCCATAATACTCGAAAGCCTCCAAATAAGATCAGTTACGGCGACCGTCAAACCTCGCACGTACCGTCACAAATCACATGAATAACCCAACACACTGAAGGAGGTGATCATTGCCATCATTATGCCAATTCAACCGTTGCTAACTGGTATATCCATTATGATATTTTCTTTATGAGCCCGAAGTTATTTTCTCCCATTCCTCCAATGCTACCCCGCAGGCCGAAAATAACATAGAACACTCCAAGCCCTCCCTTTCACAATCCGCTGCAAAAGCTCGATACTCAACCATACTGCGGACTCGAAATCCTTAGGCACCATACCTCAACCGTTGAATTCATTAGGGTCGTTGCTAAGAGTCACCCACTCTGACTCGGTCCCGAATATAATCCACTCCAAGGCTCTTCTAGCACCTAAACACGCTCTCAAAGAAGCATCTGGCCGAATCATCTTCCTTATAACTCGCCTCTACACGAAGCATAAATCCTAAGTCTTCCCAAAGCCTGAGCATGAATCGATAAGGCCAACTATAGCACACATTCCTCAAATCGCTTGCTCAAATCACCACTGATGTCTCTTTCCTTAGTCGTAATAACCCATCAATATGCCGATAACCAGAAATCTTACAAATAGATGACCATGCAATCCAACTGTAGGTGGTGGGACTCTCTCACTTAGCTTGAAGTTACTATTGCACAAACCTGGAACCCACCAAGATTCTTCCTTCATCGACATGATCTAGCACAATCAACCCGCCAAATTACTCGAAATCATTCCATTAACCTTTAATGAACACTCTGAACCACTAGCCACATTTACATATTCAATCTCTTACCGGGTAGCCAGTAAAATTCTTCGCAGAAGCTTCGTCAACACCGCGCGACCGCTAACCTGCTCAAAGGAGATAACCCACATGTGGAAATTACATGCTGACATATTCCAACGTCACTGCACTGGGTAGAATTACTACGAAATCAGTAGATCATCTTGAATCCGAGCTCATTCACCAGCTACACCAGTCCGTACACTCCTCATGGACGTCAACTAAAGGTGCGACAATACATTCTAATCCAAAGTCATGTTGTATCCTTCTTCATATCAAGAAACTCCTTTCTGTTGTATCCAATCTCCCGCCGTATAATAACCAATATTTCAAATTAAGTCTGTAGACCCAATCACTGTCACAACCCCAAATTTCCTCCATAGGATGTCGTGATGGCACCTAGTCTCTAAGACTAGGTAAGCCTATCAATGCGGAATAATAATAAATATCTAAAATAAATAAACTACAATTCAAATAATTTCAACTCCCAAAACCCGATAGAAATAAGTCACAAGCTTCTAAGAATTTTATTCTCAATTTCTCTATATATCAAGGTCTAAAGAAAAATAAGGAAGCAACATAATAATGATAGAAGGGGACTCCGGAGTCTGCGGACGCTGGAAGATATACCTCGAAGTCTCCTCGTACAGCTAGTTTACTGATGCCTGATCTGATAAGATATACCTGGATCTGCACAAAAATATGTGCAGAAGCGTAGTATGAGTACACCATAGCGGTACCCAGTAAGTGCCAAGCCTAACCTCGGTAGAGTAGTGACGAGGTCAGGCCAGGCCCTACTGAAAAATAAATAATAGCATGGCAAAATATTTAACAATATAATAAGATAAAATGACAATGGAAATGAGTCAAGTAGTATGTCACCATTTAATTACATCAAATAATGGCATTTAATAATCCGTGAAAACAAAACCGAATTTCTTTTCAACTTTAAGAAAAATCACAACAAAAATCAAAGGCAACTACGGCCATAAATCAATATCAACAAGGGCACTCCCGAGGTACCGCCTCGTAGTCCCAAATCATAAATAAATTCACAATATCTCATTTCTTTATCTCACCGCGGGAGCCTTCACAGTTTATTTTAAAGAAAATATTTTTCCTGAAATAGCATCCCGCGTTTTAGCCATCCTTATCACACCGCATGACTTCTAGTAGTTTCCCCTACTACCACGCATATCAAGCCACCCTTATCTCACCGCATGCGTTTCAATACCCAGACCTTATACCACCGCATGCGTATCAACTTCACAATATATCACAATTTACACCTCAATTGCTCAAATAATTTAACTTGCCAAAATAATTCAACAACAATATTTTTTCACAATAAAGAGCTCACGGCTCATGTCAAAATAATACAACAATAATAGTTTTTCACAATAAAGAGCTCACGGCTCATATCAAAATAATTCAACAATAATATTTTTTCACAATAAAGAGCTCACGGCTCCATCACAATGAGTACGAAAATCTTACAAAAATATTCAGGAATAAATAATTCAGCAAAATATTATTTTAAAATCTTTAATACGTTGCTTCAATACCAAATTTAAAAATGTAAAATACTTTATATTAATAATATTTAATTTAAAAAAAATCAACTTCAAATAATGCACAGAATAAAAGAAACCAAGTTACAACTAAACAGATAAAATAATTAGACGGAAAAGGTCAGGCAAATTTTAAATATAAACATTAAATCAATAATGAAGAATATAAAAAAATAAAATAATTTAATTAATGTGCAACAGTGATCTACACAATTTAAAAAAATATAATCTTTTTCATTTAGCCCGTGTACACACTCGTCACCTTGTGTGTACAACTTTTCACACATTACAATTATCAATCCTATGGGAAATTTCCCCCACACAAAGTTAGACAAGTCACTTACCTCGACTTGCTCCAATTTAACCAGGTAGTATGCTTTTTTCTCGATTTTTCCGACTCCGATTAACTCGAATCTAGTCATAATTAATTCAATACAGTCAACAACAATTATAGAATCAATTCCATAATAAAATACTACATTTTTCAATAAAAACCGAAATTAACTCAAAAATTGTCTGTGGGGCCCACGTCTCGGAATCTGGTGAAACTCACAAAATCCAATAATCTATTCAATTACGAGTCCAACCATACCAGTTTCACTCAAATCCGACTCTGGATCGACACCGAAATCTCAAAAATTCATTTCTATGAGATTTCTAAAATTTCCCAAATTTTAATCTCAAAACACTAATTAAATGGTGAAAACAATGATTTATTTCATGTATATTGACCAAATCCGAGTTAGAATCACTTACCCCAATATCTTTTCCTTGAAAATCTATCAAAAATCGCCTCTACTCAAGCTCCAATTTGTTAAAAATGGCGAATGGGACGAATGCCCTCCTTTATAATTCTGCCGAGGCAGCCCTCGATCATGACCCTCGATCGATCCTCGGCCTTGATCATGGCCCTCGATCATGACCCTCGATCATGACCCTTGATCGATCATGGCTTCGATCCTGGGGCTCGATCCTGGCCCTCGATCCTGGGGCTCGATCATGGCCCTCGATCCTGGAGCTTGATCATGGGCCTCGATCTTGGGCCTCGATCTTGGGCTCGATCACATCCCAGAATTTCCAGCATAAGAGAAAAATTGTAGCAACTGTTTTAAGTCCAACTTTTGATCTGTTAACCATCCGAAACTCACCCGAGACCCTTGGGACCTCAACCAAATATACCAAAAAGTCCTAAAACATCATACGGACTTATTTGAAACCTCAAATCACATCAAACAATGCTAAAATCACAAATCACACCCCAATTCAAGCTTAATGAAACTTAAGAATTTCCAACTTCTACATTCGATGTCGAAACCTATCAAATCAAGTCCGATTGACCTCAAATTTTACACACCAGTCATAAACGACCTAACGAAGCTATGAAAATTTTTGGAACTGTATTCCGACCCCGATATCAAAAAGTCAACTCCCCGGTCAAACTTCCAAACTTAAATTCCTATTTTAACCATTTCAAGCCTAATTTCACTACAGACTTCCAAATAAAATTTCGATCACGCTCCTAAGTCCAAAATCACCATACGGAGCTGTTGCAATCATCAAAATTCTATTTTGTGGTCGTTTGCACATAATTCGACATCTGGTAACTATTTGAACTTAAATTTTTAATTTTTTATCAAAATTCCATATCTTGGGCTAGGGACCTCGGAATTTAATTCTGGGTATACGCCCAAGTCCCAAATCACGATACGGGCCTACCGGAACTGTCAAAACACTGATCCGAGTCCGTTTGTTCAAAATATTGACCAAAGTCAACTCAGTTGAGTTTTAAAGCTCTAATTCACATTTTAATCCATTTTTCACATAAAAACTTTTCGAAAAATTTTACGGACTGCGCATGCAAGTCGAGGAATGATAAATAATACTTTTTGATGTCTTAGAACAAAGAATTAATTATTAAATTTAAAGATGATATTTTGGGTCATCACATTCTCCACCTCTAAAACAAACGTTTGTCCTCGAACGGAGTTAGAAAAAGTACATGAACTAGTGAATAAGTGTGGATAACAGCTGCGCATATCATGCTCGGTCTCCCAAGTCGCCTCCTCGACCGGATGACCCCCCCACTGAACCTTCACAGAAACAATGTTCTTTGACCTAAGCTTTCGAACCTGCCTATCTAAAATAGCCACTGGTTCCTCAACATAAGATAGATCCTTGTCCAACTGAACAGAACTGAAGTCTAACACATGAGACATATCGTCGTGATATTTCCGAAGCACAGAAACATGGAATACCGGATGAACTGCAGAGAGACTAGATGGTAGTGCAAGTCTGTAAGCCACCTCTCCAACTCTCTTAAGAATCTCAAAAGGCCCAATATACCTAGGGCTCAACTTGCCCTTCTTCCCGAACCTCATCACACCCTTCATAGGCGAAACCCAGAGCAATACCCGCTCACCAACCATGAATGCAACATCACGAACCTTTCGATCCACATAACTCTCCTGTCTAGATTGGGCTGTACGAAGTCAATCCTGAATCAACTTAACATTTTCCAAGGCATCCTGAACCAAGTCTGTACCCAATAGTCTAGCCTCACCCGGTTCGAACCAACCCACCGGAGATCGGCATCGCCTATCATACAAGGCCTCATACGGAGCCATCTGAATGCCCGACTGGTAGTTGTTGTTGTAATCAAACTCTGCAAGTGGTAAGAACTGATCCCAAGCACCCCGAAAAACTATCACACGCACAAAGCATATCCTCCAGTATCTGAATAGTGCGTTCGGACTGCCCGTCCGTCTGAGGGTGAAATGTTGTACTCAACTCTATCCGAGTACCTAACTCACGTTGTACTGCCCTCCCAGACCATGATGTAAACTGCGTACCCCGGTCAGAGATGATAGATACCGATACGCCATGAAGTCTGACAATCTCGCAAATATAGCTTCGAGCCAACTGCTCGGAAAAGTAGGTAGTCATCACAGGAATGAAATGAGCTGACTTGGTCAGCCTATCCACAATCACCCAAACTGCATCAAACTTCTGCTGAGTCCATGGAAGTCCAACAACGAAATCCATAGTGATTCGCCCCCATTTCCATTCTGGAATCTCTAACTTCTGAAGCAACCCACATGGCCGCTGATGCTCATACTTCACCTGCTGACAATTTAGGCACCGAGCTACGCATTCCAATATGTCTTTCTTCATCATCCTCCACCGGTAATGTTGCCTCAAGTCCTGATACATCTTCACAGCACCCGGATGAATGGAGTACCATGAATTGTGAGCCTCCTGGAGAATCAACTCACGCAAACCATCTACATTAGTCACACATAGTCTGCCCTGCATTCATAATATACCGTCACCTCCAATAGTGACTTCCTTGGCATCACTGTGCTGAACTGTATCCTTAAGGACAAGCAGATGTGGGTCATCATACTGATGCTCCCTGATATGATCATAAAGAGAAGACTAAGAAACCACATAAGCCAAAACTCCGTTCGGCTCGGAAATATCCAATCTAACAAACTGGTTGGCCAAGGCCTGAACATCCAAGGCTAAAGGTCTCTATGCTACCGGTAAATATGCTAAGCTGCCCAAACTTTCTGCCTTACGACTCAAGGCATCGGCCACTACATTGGCCTTCCCAGGATGATAGAGAATGGTGATATCATAATCCTTAAGCAACTCCAACCATCACCGCTGCTGCAAATTAAGATCCTTCTGTTTAAACAGATGCTGTAGACTTTGGTGATCGGTGTAGACCTCGCAATGGACACCGTACAAATAATGCCGCCAAATCTTCAAGGTATGAACAATAGTTGCTAACTCAAGGTCATGTACAAGATAATTCTACTCATGCACCTTTAACTGTCTGGACGCGTAGGCAATCACCCTAATGTCTTCCATCAACACTGCGCCGAGACCAATATGTGACACATCACAATACACAGTATAAGACCCTGAACCTGTAGGTAATACCAACATTGGGGCTGTAGTCAAAGCTATCTTGAGATTTTGGAAGCTCTCCTCACATTCCTCGGTCCATCTGCATGGAGCACCCTTCTGGGTCAATCTGGTCTTAATAGTTGTTCATAATCAATTACAGAATCATCAATTAACTTCATGTTAACAAAAATCTAGTTTCAAACCTTCACAATACTGATAACGAGACACGAGACATGAATACGTCATAATTATATACCCGAATTAATGAGTCACATTTAACGTCACCTAGGCGGGAACCTACCTCGTAGGTTAAAACTCAATAATTACAACACAAATTTGGCAAGTATGCACATAGAATTTCATATAAGAATTTTCAAATAAGCCTAACAGGTATGATTCCCTATTAGTACTATAGTACAAATTAGATTTCACTAGGGAGTACTTAAACACAAGAATTTTTTCTCACAAGAATCTCGTCCTTATATAACTTCCACCGCAGCTCGTAGCCCAGTTTAAACATATCAGTTTATTTTAAAATGCGAGGATCTCGTCCTCAGTTCTGAATCACAAGTAATATACACATCGTGCCAATCGAAACTTTCCATTTGCTCCTTTTAAATAATTTCCGTTAAACAAAATCACAACACATAATAAACCCCACACCGGTATGGCATATAATTCACAATTTGCAATAAATTATTCGGAATTTACATCAAAACTTATCGAAATGAGTAACAAAAAGCCATATTTAGCCTCACAGCTCTTATTAGTGACCAACATGGAATGATAGCTGTAGTTATCTCCATAGAATCTCCCAACAGGAGTAAACACATAAGTATATTATAGAATTACGAAGCTCACTCATAAGTGGAGCACCATATAAGGACTCGTTTCGATACTGAGAACCGAATCAAGTTAAGGAAATTATTCCTTTATATTAAATCGAGGTCATACCTATAACGATACCATCTGATGTAGCGACCTCCGCCATACCGTAAAATAAATATATCAATGGTTGGGTCTCCACCTCTAGGACACCTTCTACCCATCTGTCCTCTATCCCTAACTGGTCGTGTGGGTGGTGTAGTAACTGCAATAGGGCACGTAGCCTGAGTGCTTTGATGAAATGTGTCTCTCCCAAGTTTGGGACAATTTTCTCATGATGTGCCTAGTATCGCCGTATTAATAACCCCTTTGTGGGTTTGGCTGCTCATATTGACTATGTGCCAGATAACTGGAATAACCATTGTAGGAAACTCATGTCGGTGGTGCATTAAAAGAACTTGCTGGAGCACCCTGAGTAATATGATGTGCGGACTGGGCTGGCCGACTGCCCGAGCCCACGCCATTATGATTTATACTTACAGAGTAGAATCCACTGAATCCCCAGAACCTCAAGACGTCTTGGTCTCCTTAGTTTCCTTTTTCCTCACCCCGAAGACGTTCTAATATCTTGGCAATTTCTACCACTAGCGGAAATGAAGTATTAGCCTGTAGCTCTCGAGTCGTACAAAATTTTACGATTATAATTGGGTCCTTTAATGAGCCCGTGGACTCGCTCTCTGACTATATGAAGCAAAGTAGGAATATGACGGGCTAACTTATTGAACCTGATGGCATATTATGACACTGTCATGGTGACCTGACGCAACCGTTCAAACCCTATGCGCCATGCATTATAGAGTGTCCGGGAAAACAAACTTCTTCAAAAGCATTTCTGAGAACTGTGCCAAGTGGGCGGTATTGCATTGGCTGGTCTGCCCTCTTTATAGGCTTGCCGTGAACACCAGTGGAGAATTATCTCTCCCAAGGCCAATTTCGTCTTTTGTTATGCTGACTCAATACTGTTGAGCTGACCCATTTCTTAACATACTCTTCGATTCTTCTTTGGGGTAACCCTTACCCCCATTTATACACAACGATCACAAAAGTAGAGCTCCATACAGACAAATCTTGGCACGAACCACATAGTCCAGAATCTCGTCAACAACTGTACCTCCTCCGAAGCACCCCAAAATCCGCAACCGTGACGTCCACGCTGAGTAGACCTTCTGTAAATTTAGAGTTGTTTCTATAACTCTTTTGATACTGAAGTATAGGATTATTAAGGAGGCGGACATACCGCAAGTCCCAACCTTATCCTCAAAAAAATCTCAGGCCTTAAACATGTATAAATATTAGGGAACCTTTCAGTACCACATATATACATTTCAGGACACAACTGATATAACACATGACCTCGCAATCCACCCATTGATAGTGGACTCCCCCCACTCAGCGCGAAGTCATAGGTCACAACGTTCGATGATCCACAATAATAACCTTCACAGCTCGTATAAATCAACCATACGCCAATGTCCGTTGCACCCCCCTCCCCCCACATGATTCACTGGGTGATCTCTCAATACACCCACATCTTCAGTCGGAACCACACGTTGAGGGAATGTTTGAACATCTATGGCTCCCTCGTAGTCCATCTGCGGCATCACGAACCGTCGACGCACAACTGATACCGAGTGCGCAATGTCATACACGAATGGATACAAAGGAATATAAGATATATGTTTCAAGCTAAATCAATGCCGCATGATAAGCAATCAAACAAGTGAATATTTCCTAACAGTTCCATAGCCTCCCGAAGATAAGTACAGATATCTCTGTACCGATCCGCAAGGCTCTACTAAACCTGCTTGTGACTCATAACACCTATGAACCTAAAGCTATGATACCAACTTGTCATGGCCCTAAATTCCCTCTGTAGGATGTCGTGATGGCACCTAGTCTCTAAGACTAGGAAAGCATATCAATGCGGAATAATAATAAATATCTTAAATAAATAAACTACAATTCAAACAATTTCAACTCCCAAAACCCGGTAGAAATAAGTCACAAGCTTCTAAGAATTTTATCATCAATGTCTCTATATATCAAGGTCTAAAGAAAAATAAGGAAGCAATATAATAATAATAGAAGGGGACTCCGGAGTCTGCGGACACTGACAGATATACCTCGAAGTCTCCTCGTACAGCTAGTTTACTGATGCCTGGTCTGATAAGATGTACCTGGATCTGCACAAAAAGATGTGCAGAAGCATAGTATGAGTAGACCACAGCGATACCCAGTAAGTGCCAAGCCTAACCTCGGTAGAGTAGTGACGAGGTCAGGTCAGGCCCTACTGGAAAATAAATAATGGCATGGTAAAATGTTTAACAATATACTAAGATAAAATGACAATGGAAATGAGTCAAGTAGTATGTCACCATTTAATTACATCAAATAATGGCAATTAATAATCCGTGGAAACAAAACCGAATTTCTTTTCAACTTTAAGAAAAATCACAACAAAAAATCAAAGGCACGGCCATAAATCAATATCAACAAGGGCACTCCCGAGGTACCGTCTCGTAGTCCCAAATCATAAATAAATTCACAATATCTCATTTTTTTTATCTCACCGTGGGATCCTTCACAATTTATTTTAAAGAAAATATTTTTTCCGAAATAGCATCCCGCATTTTAGCCATCCTTATCACACCGCACGACTTGTAGTAGTTCCCCCTACTAGCCACGCGTATCAAGCCACCCTTATCTCACCGCATGCGTTTCAATACCCAGACCTTATACCACCGCATGCGTATCAATATCACAATATATCACAATTTGCATCTCAAGTGCTCAAATAATTTAACTTGCCAAAATAATTCAATAACAATATTTTTTCACAATAAAGATCTCATGGCTCATGTCAAAATAATTCAACAATAATATTTTTCCACAAAAAAGAGCTCACGGCTCCATCACAATGAGTACGAAAATCTTACAAAAATATTCAGGAATAAATAATTCAGCAAAATAATATTTCAAAATCTTTAATACGTTGCTTCAATACCAAATTTAAAAATGTAAAATTCTTTATATTAATAATATTTAATTTAAAGAAAATCAACTTCAAATAATGCATAGAATAAAAGAAACCAAGTTACAACTAAACAGATAAAACAATTAGCAGAAAAAGGTCAAGCAAATTTTAAATATAAACATTAAATCAATAATGAAGAATATAACAAAATTAAATAATTTATTTAATGCGTAACAATGATCTACACAATTTAAAAAAATATAATCTTTTACATTTAGCCCGTGTACACACTCGTCACCTTGTGTGTACAACTTTTCACACATTACAATTATCAATCCTATGGGAAATTTCCCCCACACAAAGTTAGACAAGTCACTTACCTCGACTTGCTCCAATTTAACCAAGTAGTATGCTTTTTCCTCGATTTTTTCGAGTTTGATTGACTCAAATCTAGTCATAATTAATTCGATACAGTCAACAAAAATTATAGAGTCAATTCCATAAGAAAATACTACATTTTTCAATAAAAATCCGAAATTAACTCAAAAATTGCCCGTGGGACCCACGTCTCGGAATCCGAAGAAACTCACAAAATCCGACAACGCATTCAATTACGAGTCCAACCATACCAGTTTCACTCAAATCTGACTCCGGATCGACACCAAAATCTCAAAAAATCGTTTCTATGAGATTTCTAAAATTTCTCAAATTTTAATCTCAAAACACTAATTAAACGGTAAAAACAATGATATATTCGTGTATATTGACCAAATCTGAGTTAGAATCATTTACCCCAATGTCTTTTCCTTAAAAATCTATCAAAAATCGCTTCTGCTCAAGCTCCAATTTGTTAAATATGGCGAATGAGACGAATTCCCTCCTTTATAATTCTGCCGAGGCACCCCCTGATCATGACCCTCGGCCTCGATCATGACCCTCGATCGATCATGGCTTAAATCCTGGGGCTCGATCATGGCCCTCGATCCTGGGGCTCGATCATGGCCCTCGATCCTGGGGCTCGATCATGGGCCTCGATTACAGCCCAGAATGTCCAGCAGAAGAGAAAAATTGCAGCAGCTATTTTAAGTCCAACTTTTGATCTGTTAACCATCCGAAACTCACCCGAGGCCCTCGGGACCTTAACCAAATATACCAACAAGTCCTAAAATATCATACGGACTTATTTAAATCCTCAAATCACATCAAACAATGCTAAAATTACAAATCACACCCTAATTCAAGCTTAATGAAGCTTAAGAATTTCCAACTTCTACATTCGATGTCGAAACCTATCAAATCAAGTCCCGATTGACCTCAAATTTTGCACACCAATCATAAATGACATAACGAAGCTATGAAAATTTTTGGAACTAGCTTCCGACCCCGATATCAAAAAGTCAACTCCCCGGTCAAACTTCCAAACTTAAATTCCTATTTTAGCCTTTTTAAGCATAATTTCACTACGGACTTCCAAATAAAATTTCAATCATGCTCCTAACTCCAAAATCACAATACGGAGCTGTTGGAATCATCAAAATTCTATTCCGGGATTGTTTGCTCATAATTCGACATCCGGTAACTCTTTGAACTTAAATTTTTAATTTTTTTATCAAAATTTCATATCTCGGGCTAGGGACCTCGGAATTTGATTCCGTCCATACGCCCAAGTCCCAAAACACGATACAGACCTACCGGAACTGTCAAAACACTGATCTGAGTCCATTTGCTCAAAATATTTACCAAAGTAAAGCTCTAATTTACATTTTAATCCATTTTTCACATAAAAACTTTCTGGAAAATTTTACGGACTGGGCACGCAAGTCGAGGAATGATAAATAGTGCTTTTCGATGTCTTAGAACATAGAATTAATTATTAAATTTAAAGATGACATTTTGGGTCATCACAATCACCGTCTTCACTCTAAACTTTCCTCAAGGCGTGTAGCTATCCTATCACAGAACACACCTGCTGCTCTGCCACTCTCCCACTTTGGTCAAACTAACTCCTTTAAGCAACTACTCGACTTCTGCTTCTTATACCTGGCCTTCTAGAGAATTTAACCACTGCATGACACCTCCCACATATCCTTCCTCATCCTTCGCTGCCCATTTGTTGCTTTAATTCAAGAATCTATCTCTGTAGCACTCAAACTAATAGATCGCTACCCACTTTAAACCCCTTCGACGATCATCTTTCTCGGGCCATCAACACTAGGAACACCGACTCAATCCTGAACCACCGCACACCGCGATCTCGGACAGCCGCTTCCCCGACACTAGTTCATAATACTCTGCCCCCAAAGGCGAATTGAAAAGGACCATAACACTGGCAAACTTAACACATTCAATCAAGGGAGACGACACCACACAACAAATGAAAATTCCACCACACTCGAATATGCCAAGTCTCGTTACTCTGTCAACCCAAACCTGAACATTCATAGTCCGGTTGCCTTTCCTTCACCGGAAATAAAATACTGGATATCTGAATCATGCACTGAGTAAACCTCCTTCCAAGTCATTCACTGCTTCGACGCGTAGACAAGCATCCTACCATTACACGAACACAGTGCGATAGCAACGCGCGAATCATCACAATAATAGCCCAATCAAATATGCCGGGAGAAACATCCTGCACCACATATGTAGTACCATTAAAATTTCTCGATTCCCAATTTATAACAAGCGCTTCACATCGCATAAGACTGAATAGGAAGGGAATGAAGGCATAAGCCTCAAAGGAATCGAATCGCACGATGAGGAATCAAGAAGGGAAGTGCTCCTAACAGTCTTGTAGCCTCTCGAAGATAAGCACAGACGTCTCCGTACTGATCCGCAAGACTCTACTAGACTCGCTCATAACTCGTGAGACCTAAGTGAACCTAGTGCTCTGATACCATGTTGTCACGACCCAAAATCCTTGAAAGGTCGTGATGGCGCCGGACACTACTGTCAGGCAAGCCAACACCAATAATTAGTAAATTCTCATTTTAATATTTCTGAAATTGTAAATTTCCTTCAATTAAATAATAAATGAAGAACTTCACAGGGTAAATAATAATGTTTTTCGCAAATTTCAATACTGAAAATCCCATAATCATCCCAGAACCCGGTGTCACAAGAGCATGAGTATTTACTAGGGAACAAAATAAAATACAACAACTATCCGTAATACAAATTTGGAAAGAAAAGAAAACACAAACACTCTGAAGGAGACTCTACTAGTTGCGGATCGTCTCACAAGATGCAACTCACATAAGTCCCCATATCAACCACGCTGCTACGCTCACAAGGCCACTAGCCATACATGTACATGTACAACAAAAAGTACAAGAAGTGTAGTACGAGTACGAAAATAACGCGTACTCAGTAAGTATCCCGTCTAACCTCGAATAAGTAGTGATGAGAGGTTGACTTCGATACTTACTAGTGGTCCAATAATATCAGGTACAGTAAAGAAGTAAATAAATATGAAACCGAGTAAATGTATGAAATAAACACGTATAAAATGCGTGGTATAATTCCCCTCTTTACAATTTTACTCAATCTCTCAACTAGCAAGTTCCCTCCGTAACCGGAGCATACAATTTCTTTCGCTTTTATGATATTCCTCAATTCTTTTCGAAATTTCGAAATTCAAATGAAACCTTTTAAAACTCAAGTTCTTTAATTTCAAATCCTTTCAAAAATATTTAATAAGCAGACTCAATCTCGATCCCTCTCAAGGCAAACAATAAACATAAATAAATAACAATATCGACAAGGCATTTTGTGAGCCTAAAACTACCCGGACGTAGGTATAGCTAGTAGCTATGTACGGACTCTCATCACCTCGTGCGTACATATCCCCCCACAAATAGAAGCACACAATAATTTAGTTCACCTACGAGGTTAATTCCCTCTTACAAGGTTAGAAAGGAGACTAACTCGCTCCAAAGTCTCATAACCGGCTCCCAAGCCATTCAATCAACTCAAATCGATGCCCAATGCTCCAAAATTAGTCAATAAATGAGAAAATCCACAAATATATACTCTAATACTCATTATAATCCTATTTACAACAATTCTCAACTCCGTTCGAAAAGTCGATAAAATACCCTCGGGCCAACGTGCCCGGATTCCGAAAATTTTCAAAGATAAATTTTACCCATAACCTTACGAACTCAAATATATAATTTATGTCCAATTCCATAGTCAAATTCGTGGTAAAAATTCAAAAATACCAAATTTTAGGTTTTCTACCAAAACCCCACAATTTCTACTAATTTCCATGTTTAAATTCTTATACAAACTATGTATTTAACTTATAATAAGTGCGGATCACTTACCTTGAGTTGCTTGCTGATAATCTCCCCTTGAAGCTCTTCAAAATTGCCCAAACCAAATGAAAATTGGAGAAAAAATGGGTCAAGTCCCGTTTTAAAGAAACACACTGCCCAGCCCGACCTTCGCACCTGCGGGTCCAATAGCCGCTCCTTCGGCTCCGCAGGTGCGGTCCAAATTCCGCTCCTGCGGTCCTCACTGCCCAGCCAAGACCTTGCACCTGCGGAAGTTTTCTTCACTTCTGCGAGCATCGCAGGTGCGACCTATTATGCACATCTGTGCAATTTATGCACCAACGGTAGCTGCCTCACGCCTGTGCACACGCAGGTGCGCTTCTCCAGTCCGCATGCCCAGCTTCCCCGCAATCTCGCAACTGCGGCCAAAGTCACGCAGGTGCAATTACACCAGAAGCATTAAGCTTCAGAAATTTTTAAGTCCAAAAATCGATCTGTTAACCTTCCGGAATCCACCCGAGGCCCTCGGGACCTCAACCAAATATACCAACACATCCCAAAATGCGTTACAAACTTAGTCGAGCCTTCAAATCACACCAAACTATGTCGAATTCATGAATCGCACCCCATTCCAAGCTTAATGAACTTTAGAATTTCAACTTCTACATTCGACGTCGAAACCTATCAAATCACGTCCGATTGACCTCAAATTTTGCACACAAGTTATAATTGACATTACGGACCTACTCCAATTTTCGGAATCGGAATCCGACCCCGATATCAAATATTCCACTCCGGGTCAAACTTCTCAAAATTATCCAAATTTCCAACTTTCGCCAAATGACCCCAAAATGACCTACGGACCTCCAAATCCACTTCCAGACGCGCTCCTAATACCAGAATCACCACACGAAGCTATTCCCAGACTCGGAATCTATAACGACCCGGCCAGTTGTTTCGAGAGTTATAGCCTCGTTTCCCTATTTCTACTTCTTTTTGTGTTATTCAGCTATATTATGTTATGTCGGGTTAGTTGGTTCGGGACCGGGGTAGTTTCAAAGTGAATTGAGACACTTAGTCTCTTAAGTAGAAACTTAAGTTGGAAAAGTCAACCGGATATTGACCTATATGTAAACGATCTCGGATTTGAATTTTGATGGTTCTTTTAGCTCCGTTAGGTGAATTTGGACTTAGAAGTGCGTCCGGAATGTGATTTGGAGGTCTGTGGTAGAATTTGGCTTGAATTGGCGAAATTGGAAATTTGGCGATTTTGGTCGGCAGTGAAAAATTTGATATCGGGGTTGGAATGGAATTCCGGAAGTTGGAGTAGGTTCGTAGTGTCATTTGTGACGTGTGTGCAAAATTTGAGGTCATTCGGATGTGGTTTGGTTGGTTTCGGCATCGATTGCCGAATTCGGAAATTTAGAAGTTCTTAAGCTTGAATCCGAGGGTAATTTGGTGTTTGATGTTGTTTTGAGTGATTCGAAGGTTCGACTAAGTTTGTATGTTGATATATGACTTGTTGGTATTTTTGGTTGAGGTCCCGAGGGCCTCGGAACGATTCTGGGTGGTTAATGAATTTGTCGAAGTTGGAATTTGCAGCTAGAGCTGCTTCTTCTGCTATTTTCGCACCTGCGGAAGAAAGCCTCGCAGGTGCGAGGCTGCTCGTGGGGAGTGCGCAGGTGCGGGTGATGTTGGGCCAAGGCTGGGAACGCAGGTGCGAAGAATTGGTCGCATCTGCGAGCCCGCAGATGCGAGGCCTTGAGCGCATATGCGGAGATGAGGATTTTGGGCTGGTTTCGCAGATGCGCACCAGGGACCGCAGATGCGAGTCCGCAGGTGCAAGAAAGGTGTCCGCAGGTGCGGAAGCTGGGGGATTAAGTGAGTTGCACAGGTGCGGCTCCTTAGACCGCAGGTGCGGTCGCGCGGGTGCGAGAAAATGGCCGCAGGTGCGAAAAACCTGGGCAGAAACCATAAATAGAACCCTTCGCGATTTTGGTGCATTCTTCACCATTTCTATTCGGTTTTTGGAGCTTTTGGGAGAGATTTGAAGAGGTAATCAAGGGGGTTTCGTTGAGGTAAGTTACTTGAGCCCTAATACTTGTATATATGGTGATTTTTCGTTATTTAATCATGGTAATTAGTGAAAATAAGTGGTTAGGGCTTGAAATTTTTGGAAAGTAATTTAAGGATTTGAAGGACCAAACGATGTCAGATTTTGATGAATTTGGTATGGTTAGACTCGTGAGTGAATGAGATTTCTAGTTTTGTAAATTTTGTCGGATTTCGAGACGTGGGCTTGGGGGCCGGGTTTGAGCCAATTTCGGGTTTTGGTCTAATTTTGAAGCTTTTCTTGTAGAATTCATTCCATTAGCGTATATTGATGGTATTGTACTGATTATGAATAGATTTGGAGCATTTGGAGGCCGATTACAGAGGCAAGAGCATTGTGGGGTAGAGATTTGATCGGTTTGAGGTAAGTAACGATTGTAAATCTAGTCCTGAGGGTACGAAACCCCGGATTTTTTATCATTCTACAATTTTTAGTGATGCACATGCTAGGTGACGGCCGTGTGGGCGTGCACTGTTGGGGATTTGTGACCTGGTCCATCCTGTAGCAACTGTAAAGTTGCATACTTTGTTGAAACCATATGATACTTATATGTTTTAGAAAGAATTTCTGTAAATTGGGTTGAATGCTATGTTTGGGCCTTGCGCCAATGTTGTTTGGACCCTTAGGGGTTGTTTCTTACCATCCTCTTATTGTTTTTGATTGGAGATCTATACTCAATCATATTTATACTTGTTTACCGCATAACTCAGTTTTATGACTCTATTTTGATGCATATAAATATTTAAGGCCGAATGCCCTGTTTTACTGAAATGCCTGAGTGGCTTGAGAGGTTTATGACTGCGTGAGGCCGAGGGCCTAATTTGTGAGGATGAGTGTGGATCGGGACTGCCCGCCTACAGCATACTTTATTATTATAGCACGTGAGTTGTCCGTGTAGCACGTGAGTTGTCCGTGCAGATTATAGCGCTTGGGCTGAAGTAGCCTCTCCGGAGTCTGTACACACCCCTAGTGAGCGCAGGTACCTATTGAGTGCGAGTGCCGAGTGCCGAGTGCTGAGTGACTGGGAGGCATGAGTGATTGTGAGGTATGCCCGAGTGGCAAGAGTGATTGTGAGGTATGCCCGAGTGGCACGAGTGACTGTGAGGTTTGCCCGATGGGCTGTATATGAGTGATGTTTTGCCCGAGGGGTTGTTTATGATTTTATCATTTTTGCTCACATTTGCATTGAGCCTTTGTTTGAAAAACTGTTGGAAAAATATCTTTAAATAATTTTGACTGGAGCCGGGTTTAAATGAGATGATTTGATTCAAACACTGATTTTTAAAGCATGTTGTAATTTACTGAGATTTCATGATATGAACGTTATATGCTTTATTGCTCGTCACTACTGCTCAGTCTTTATTTATTGTTATTACTTACTGAGTTGGCGTACTCAAGTTACTCCCTGCACCTTGTGTGCAGATTCAGGTGTAGCTGGACACGGTATCAGTTATTGAGTGTTCTGGTTGTAGATTTTCTTGGAGATAGCAAGGTAGCTATTTGGCGATCGCAGCCCCTGCTCTTCTCCCTCTTATCTTCCTCTAGTTGTATTTAGCTATTTTCTAGGCTGAGTTAGCCTTGATATTGTTAGACAGATTGTAGTAGATGCTCATGACTAGTGACACCCCGATGTCGGGCTTTTCTTTTCCGTACTTCTATTTTTCTTTGATTTGAACTCCTTAAATGAAGGTTTTATGTTAAATAGTATTGAAATTATCTTTAAAATAAAAATATAGGTTTGTTTGGAAATGAGTCGGCTTGCCTAGTTCCACGATAGGCACCATCACGACAGATTAGGTTTTTGGGTCGTGACAGATTGGTATCAGAGCCTAGGTTACATAGGTCTCACGAGTCATGAGCGGGTTTAGTAGAGTCTTGCGGATTGGTACGGAGACGTCTGTACTTATCTTCAGGAGGCTGTAGAACCTTTAGGAAACTCCACATTCTTGAATTCTTGTCATACAAATCTGTTGATTCTAGTAACCAAACATCTGTTATTTCATTCTCTCAGAGATGGTGAGGACTCATACTACCGGTCAGGAGGGCCAGCCACCAGTACCACCAGGCAGGGCCGCGAGAGGCTGAGTCCGCGGTAGAGGCCATGGTAGGGGCAGAGGTGCAGCCCGTACAGCAGCTAGGGTAGTACCTGCAGATCCATCGGTTGTCCCAGATCAGGACCAGGTTCCAGTTGTTGATGCACCAGCTCAGGCACCGCCTGTGCCTATTGTGATTCCAGGCCTTCAGGAGGCCCTAGCTCAGATTCTAACAACGTGTACTAGCCTTGCTCATTCGGTCTCTGTCTCGACAGCCGTAGCCACTTCTCAGGCCAGGGAAGGCACTCAGACTCCCGTCGCTCGCACACCCGAGCAGGTTATTCAGGGATTTCAGACACCGGAAGCACCACTATGACGATGAGGACACTGCCTCCACATATGCCCAAGCCCCCCACACTCAAAACAAATCCCTGGTACTGGCGGTGGAAATTGAAGGGAACCCCTAGCACCGGGATAACTAGTAGAAGAACCTAGCATGGAAGGGCCCTGAACAGGTGGAGCACGGGACGAACTCTGAACTGGAAGGGCACTAAGTGATGAGTGGCCCTGACGAGAACTGTGAGAACCATGGCCAGATGATGCACCCCGATGAAATGGCCGAGCTGACTGAGCCTACCTGAAATGACGACCTCTACCATGCTGGAACTGACCCCCAAAAGGAGCACTGCTGAATCCACCCTGACCACGAGGCCTTTTGGCCTCCCTCTCAACCCTCTCCTGATCGCGAACCATCTCAATATGCCGAGCAATGTCGACAACCTCATCAAAGGTAGCACCCGAAACCCGCTCCCTGGTCATGAGCAACTGTAGCTGATAAGTGAGGCCATCAATAAACCTCATGATCCTCTCTCTGTCCGTGGGAAACAACCAGATCGCATGACAGGCCAACTCAGAGAATCGCATCTCATACTGTGTCACAGACATATCACCCCTGGCGAAGCCGCTCAAACTTCCTACGCAGCTCCTCTCTGCGAGATCGAGGCACGAACTTCTCCAAAAAGACCACGGAGAACTGCTGCCAAGTAAGGGGTGCTGTGCTAACAGGCCTACGCCTCTCGTAAGTCTCCCACCATCTGAGTGCAGTCCCAGAAAACTGAAAGGTAGTGAATGAGACCCCACAAGTCTCCAGAATACCAGCAGTACGGAGTATCCTCTGACACCTATCCAAAAAGTCCTGAGCATCCCCTCTCTCTGTGCCACTGAAAGGTGGTGGCTGGAGTCTCCCAAACCTCTCTAGCCTGCGCTGGTCATCCTCATGCATAGCAGGAACCACATAATCCTGAGCATCTGCAACCGGTTGTGCTGAAGTCTATCTCAGCAGAGGAGCCAGCCTCCGACTACAACACCAATTACCTCTCCACCCACCCAGTCAGCTTGGGGTGGAGGTCAGTCAGCTAGGGGTCGCCCTAGAGGGGGAGGCAGATCAGGGGGTGGTCAGGCCCGTTTCTATGCTCTCCCTACCAGACCAGACGCTATTGCTTCAGATGCTGTGATTACAGGTATTGTCTCAGTTTGTCACAAAGATGCCTTAGTATTATTTGACCCTGGTTCCACGTACTCATATGTTTCCTCGTATTTCTCCCATTTTCTGGATATGCCCCATGAGTCCTTAGTTTTATCTATACATGTATCTACTCCTGTGGGCGATACTATTATTGTGGACCGCGTATATCGATCATGTGTGGTGACTATTGGGGGTCTGGAGACCCAAGTGGACCTTTTGTTGCTCAGTATGGTCGACTTTGATGTGATATTGGGTATGGATTGGTTATCTCCATGTCACGTTGTTCTAGATTGTCACGCTAAGATGGTGACATTGGCTATGCCGGGAATTCCGAGGGTTGAGTGGAGCGGTTCTGTAGATTATGTACCAAGTAGGGTGATTTCATATTTGAAGGCTCAGCGCATGGTTGAGAAGGGTTGCCTATCTTATTTGGCTTTTGTGAGGGATGTTAGTGCAGAGACTCCTGTCATTGATTCTGTTCCGGTGGTACGTGATTTTCCGGATGTGTTTCCTGCAGACCTGTCGGGCATGCAGCCTGATAGGGATATTGACTTTGGTATTGATTTGGTGCCGGGCACTCAACCCATTTCTATTCCACCGTATCGTATGGCACCGATGGAGTTAAAGGAATTGAAAGAACAACTTCAGGAACTCCTTGATAAGGGGTTTATTCGGCCTAGTGTGTCACCTTGGGGTGCACCGGTTCTATTTGTGAAAAAGAAGGATGGTTCTATGAGAATGTGTATTGATTACAGGCAGTTGAACAAGGTCACAGTCAAGAGCAAGTATCCTTTGCCTCGCATTGATGATTTATTCGAACAGCTTCAGGGAGCGAGGGTGTTCTCCAAGATTGATTTGAGGTCCGGTTATCACCAGCTGAAGATTCGAGATTCAGATATTCTTAAAACAGCTTTCAGGACCTGATATAGCCATTATGAGTTCTTGGTGATGTATTTTGGGCTGACCAATGCCCCAGCAGCGTTCATGCATTTGATGAACAGTATATTTCAACCCTATTTGAACTCATTCGTTATTGTATTCATTGATGACATCCTGGAGTACTCTCGTAGCCAGGAGGAGCACGCTCAGCATTTCAAGATGGTATTACAGAGATTGAGGGAGGAGAAGTTTTAAGCAAAATTCTCCAAGTGTGAGTTTTGGCTCAGTTCAGTAGCATTCTTGGGACACGTGGTGTCCAGCGAGGGTATTCAGGTGGATCCAAAGAAGATAGAGGCGGTGCAGAGTTGGCCTAGACCGTCCTCAGCCACGGAGATTAGGAGCTTTCTTGGTTTGGCGGGTTACTACCGTCGCTTTGTGGAGGGATTTTCATCTATTGCATCGCCCTTGACCAAATTGACCCAAAAAGGTGCTCCATTCAGGTGGTCGGATGAGTATGAGGAGAGCTTTCAGAAGCTCAAGGCTGCTTTGACCACAGCTCCAGTATTAATTCTGCCATCAACTTCAAGTTCTTACACCGTGTATTGTGATGCCTCGAGGATAGGCATTGGTTGTGTTTTGATGTAGGAGGGTAGGGTGATTACCTATGCCTCGCGCTAGTTGAAGACCCATGAGAAGAACTATCCTATCCATGATCTTGAGTTAGCAGCCATTATTCACGCCTTGAAGATTTGGCGTCATTATTTGTATGGGGTTCATTGTGAGATCTATACAGATCATCGGAGTCTGCAGTATCTGTTAAAGCAGAAGGATCTTATTTTGCGTCAGCAGAGATGGTTGGAGCTTCTTAAGGACTATGATATCACTATTTTGTACCATTCGGGGAAGGCCAATGTGGTGACCGATGCTTTGAGTCATCGGGTAGAGAGTTTGGGGAGTTTATCATATCTTCCAGTAGTAGAGAGAGCTTTGGCATTAGATGTTCAGACCTTAGCGAGCCAGCTTGTCAGATTGGATATTTCGGAGCCTAGTCGGGTATTGGCTTGTGTGGTCTCCAGGTCTTCTCTTTATGACCGTATCAGGGAGCATCAGTATGATGACCCCCACTTGCTCGTTCTTCAGTACAGGGTTCGGAGAGGTGATGCTAGGGATGTGACTATTGGTGATGACGGCGTGCTGAGAATGCAGGGCCGGATATGTGTGCCTAATGTAGATGGGCTTCGAGAGTTGATTCTTGATGAGGCCCACAGCTCGAGATATTCCATCCATCTGGGTGTTGCGAAGATGTACCAGGATTTGAGGCAGTACTATTGGTGGAGGCGGATGAAAAAGGATATAGTTAGGTTTGTGGCTCGGTGTTTCAACTGTCAGCAGGTTAAGTATGAGCATCATAGACCGGGTGGCTTGCTTCAGAGGTTAGAGATCCCAGAGTGGAAGTGGGAGCGGATCACCATGGACTTTGTAGTTGGGCTCCCATGGACTTCGAGGAAGTTCGATGCTATTTGGATTATTGTGGATCGGCTGACCAAGTCCGTGCACTTCATTCCAGTTGGTACTACTTACTCTTCAGAGCGGTTGGCTGAGGTTTACATCCGGGAGATCGTTCGCCTGCATGGTGTCCCAGTTTCTATCATTTCAGATAGGGGTACTCAGTTTACATCATAGTTTTGGAGGGCCGTGCAGCGAGAGATGGGTTCTCAGGTTGAGTTGAGCATAGCTTTTCACCCTTAGATGGATGGGCAGTCCGAGCGCACTATTCAGATACTAGAGGACATGTTGCTTACTTGTGTCATTGACTTTGGGGGTTCATGGGACCAGTTTCTGCCACTCGCGGAGTTTGCATATAACAACAGTTATTAGTCGAGTATTCAGATGGCTTCGTACGATGCTTTATATGGGAGGAGGTGTAGATCTCCGGTTGGATGATTTGAGCCGGGTGAGGCTAGGCTCTTAGGTACAGACTTAGTCCAGGACGCATTAGATAAGGTGAAATTGATTCAGGAACGGCTTCGCACGGTAGAGTCTAGGCAGAAGAGCTACGCGGATAGAAAGGTCTGTGATGTGTCTTTTATGGTTGGGGAGAAGGTTTTGCTGAAGGTATCACCCATGAAGGGTGTTATGAGGTTTGGGAAGAGGGGCAAGTTGAGCCCCCGGTTCTTTGGGCCTTTTGAGGTGCTTCAGAGAATATGGGAGGTGGCTTATAAGCTTGCCTTACCACCCAGCTTGTCGAGTGTGCATCCAGTGTTTCATGTTTCCATGCTCCGGAAGTATATTGGAGATCCGTCCCATATTTTGGATTTCAGCACAGTTCAGTTGGAGGGTGATATGACTTATGATATGGAGCCGGTGGCTATTTTGGATCAGCAGGTTCGAAGGTTGAGGTCCAAGGATATAGCTTCAGTGAAGGCGCAATGGAGAGGTCAGCCTGTGGAGGAGGCCACCTAGGAGACCGAGCGGGAGATGCGGAGCAGATATCCACGCCTATTCGAGACTCCAGGTATGTTTCTAGACCCGTTAGAGGACGAACAGATATTTAAGAGGGGGAGGATGTAACGACCCGGCCGGTCATTTCGAGAGTTATAGCCTCATTTTCCCCATTTCTACTTCTTTTTGTGTTATTCATCTATATTATGTTATGTCGGATTAGTTGGTTCGGGATCGGAGTGGTTTCAGAGTGAATTGAGATAATTCAGAGTGAATTAAGTTGGAAAAGTCAACCAGATGTTGACCTATGGGTAAACGATCTCAGATTTGAATATTGATGGTTCCGTTAGCTCCGTTAGGTGATTTTGGACTTAGGAGTGCGTTCGGAATGTGATTTGGAGATCCGTGGTAGAATTAGGCTTGAATTGGCGAAATTGGAAATTTGGCGATTTCGGTCGGCAGTGAAAAATTTGATATTGAGGTCAGAATAGAATTCCGAAAGTTGGAGTAGGTTCATAGTGTCATTTGTGACGTGTGTGCAAAATTTAAGGTCATTCGGACGTGATTTGGTTGGTTTCGGCATCGGTTGCCGAATTCAGAAATTTAGAAGTTCTTAGGCTTGAATCCGAGGGTAATTTGGTGTTTGGATGTTGTTTTGAGTGATTCGAAGGTTCTACTAAGTTTTTATGTTGATATATGACTCTTTGGTATTTTTGGTTGAGGTCCCGATGGCCTCGGAGTGATTCCGGGTGGTTAACAGATTTGTCGAAGTTGGAATTTGCAGCAGGAGCTGCTACTTATGCTATTTTTGCACCTGCGGAAGAAAGCCTCGCAGGTGCGAAGCCGCTGGTGTGCGTGGGGAGTGCGCAGGTGCGGGCGACGCTAGGCCAAGGCGGGAACACAGGTGCAAAGAATTGGCTGCATCTGCGACCCCGCAGGTGCGAGGCCTTGAGCGCAGATGCAGAGATGAGGATTTTGGGCTGGTTTCGCAGATACGCACCAGGGACCGCAGATACGAGTCCGCAAATGCGAGAAAGGTGTCCGCAGGTGCGGAAGCTGGTGGATTAAGTGAGTTGGGAAGGTGCGGCTCCTTGGACCGCATGTGCGGTCGCGCGGGTGCGAGAAAATGGTCGCAGGTGCGAAAAACCTGGGCAGAAACCATAAATAGAACCCTTCGCGAGTTTGGTGCATTCTTCACCATTTCTATTCAGTTTTTGAAGCTTTTGGGAGAGATTTGAAGAGGGAATCAGGGGGGTTTCATTGAGGTAAGTTACTTGAGCCCTAATACTTGTATATATGGTGATTTTCCGTTGTTTAATCATGATAATTAGTGAAAATGAGGGGTTAGGGCTTGGAATTTTTGGAAAGTAATTTAAGGATTTGAAGGACCAAACGATGTCGGATTTTGATGAATTTTGTATGGTTAGACTCGTGAGTGAATGAACTTTCTAGTTTTGTAAATTTTATCAGATTTCGAGACATGGTCCCGGGGGCCGGGTTTGACCCAAATTTCGGATTTTGGTCTAATTTTGAAGCTTTTCTTGTGGAATTCATTCCATTAGCGTATATTGATGGTATTGTACTTACTGGGAATAGATTTGGAGCATTTGGAGGCCGAGTCCAGAGGCAAGAGCATTGCGGGGTAGAGATTTGACCGGTTTGAGGTAAGTAACGATTGTAAATCTAGTCCTGAGGGTACGAAACCCCGGATTTTGTATCATCCTACTATTTTTAGTGACGCATATGCTAGGTAACGGGCGTGTGGGCATGCACTGTTGGGGATTTGTGACCTGGTCCGTCCCGTAGCAACTGTAAAGTTGCATACTTTGTTGAAACCATATGATACTTATATGTTTTAGAAAGAATTTCTGTAAATTGGGCTGAATGCCATGTTTGGGCCTTGCGCCAATGTTGTTTGGACCCTTAGGGGCTGTTTCTTACCATCCTCTCATTGTTTTCGATTGGAAATCTATACTCAGTCATGTTTATACTTGTTTACCGCATAACTCAGTTTTATGACTCTATTTTGATGCATATAAATGTTTTGGACCGAATGCCCTATTTTACTGAAATGCCCGAGTGGCTTGAGAGGTTTATGACTGAGTGAGGCCGAGGGCCTGATTTGTGAGGATGAGTGTGGATCGGGACTGCCCGCCTACAGCATACTTTATTATTATAGCACGTGAGTTGTCCGTGCAGCACGTGAGTTGTCCGTGCAGATTATAGCGCTTGGGCTGAAGGAGCCCCTCCGAAGTCTGTACACACCCCCAGTGAGCGCAGGTACCTACTGACTACTGAGTGCGAGTGCCGAGTGCTGAGTGACTGGGAGGCATGAGTGATTGTGAGGTATGCCCGAGTGGCAAGAGTGATTGTGAGGTATGCCCGAGTGGCACGAGTGACTGTGAGGTTTGCCCGAGGGGCTGTATATGAGTGATGTTTTGCCCGAGGGGTTGTTTATGATTTCATCATTTTTGCTCACCTTTGCATTGAGCCTTTGTTTGAAAAACTGTTGGAAAAATATCTTTAAATGATTTTTACTGGAGCCGGGTTTAAACGAGATGATTTGATTCAAACACTGATTTTTAAAGCATGTCGTACTTTACTGAGATTTCATGATATGAACGTTATATGCTTTATTGCTCGTCACTACTGCTCAGTCTTTATTTATTGTTGTTACTTACTGAGTTGTCGTACTCACATTACTCCCTGCACCTTGTGTGCAGATTCAGGTGTAGCTGGACACGGTAGCGGTTATTGAGAGTTCTGGTTGCAGATTTTCTTGGAGATAGCAAGGTAGTTGTTTGGCGATCGCAGCCCCTGCTCTTCTCCCTCTTATCTTCCTCTAGTTGTATTTAGCTATATTCCAGGCTGAGTTAGCCTTGATATTGTTAGACAGATTATAGTAGATGCTCATGACTAGTGACACTCCGATGTCGGGCTTTTCTTTTCCGCACTTCTGTTTTTCTTTGATTTGAACTCCTTAAATGAAGGTTTTATGTTAAATAGTATTGAAATTATCTTTGAAATGAAAATATCAGTTTGTTTGAAAATGAGTCGGCTTGCCTAGTTCCACGATAGGCGCCATCACGATAGATTAGGTTTTTGGGTCGTGACAGAATCCCAAACGGACATCGATAACATTGAAATACACCTCAACCCAAATTTTCATGAAATTCTTCCAAAATTCCAACTTCCATAATAGGCGGCGAAACGCTCCCGGGTCATCCAAAACCCGATCCGGAAGTCCAAAATCTTCATACGAACCTGCTGGAACCTTCAAATCCCGATTCCAAGGCCGTTTACTCAAAATTCACACCTTGGTCAATTTCTCCAACTTAAGGCTTCTGAAGTTAGAACTTTCTTTCCAAATCAACTCCGAACTTCCCGAAATTAAATTCCGACCACGCATACAAGTTATAATACCTGAAGTGAAGCTACTCATGGCCTCAAACTGCCGAACGTGTTAGGGATCAAAACGAGCGGTCGGGTCGTTACTCATTTTATATCGATTTTAATTAAAATTAGTTTTAAAATTATTTTATTTTATTTGTTGTTTTATCTTCATGATTTTTTCCATCTTTAATTATTTAAATAGAATCAAAATTTAACATTTACAGAAAATTTTATTTACTTTTCATCTCATAAATCAAACATGTTGTTTAATGTAAAATTTACGCAAATTTTCAGCATAGAATAGTTATTGATGGGGTACATACACAATGCACATACCGTGATTAATCTATCTTTACTTATTTCTATTTTTATGTATTTTGAAATATAGTAAGTAAATAAAAAATTCTTAAATATTACATCGTGACTCAAAGCTAATGCCTTGTCCTAATGATAAGTAACCTAACATGACGGTTTATAAAAATAACCTTATAATATTAAGTATAATAACTCATAGTAAAAGGTCATAATCGGAATTCTAGATATTAGACTTATAATCCTATTAGTTTTAGGACATAATTGTCACGACCCAATTTCACCTATAAGTCGTGATGGCGCCCAACACTACAGCTAGGCAAGCCAACTGATAAATTAAGCATACATTAATAAAATTTAAAACCAAGAAAATATATTAAAACCCAAACTCTACCAATGTGTGTGCCAATACCTGGTGTCACAAGTGTATGAGCATCTAGTAGATTATACAAAACCTCAAATACTATCTGAAATAAAAATAGACAGAATGAAAAAAATACAAAGAGAGACACTAGTAGTTGCAGAACGGATCGGAGAAACAGCTCACCACTATGCCCCTGGATAATGTGGGTGCAAGATGATAGGTCCCCCACTAGTACTTGCCTCAGTTTCTGCACAAAAAGTGCAGCAAGTGTAGTATGAGTACGTAAACAACGTGTACCCAGTAAGTATCAAGCCTAATCGCGAAGTGGTAGAGACGAGATGACCGACTTTGACACTCACTATGAGTCAATAATAATAATAATAATTGAAATACAACTAGGATATTTAAATCAGTATGATTTACAGAGTTTAAAATAATTTATCAAATCAGTGGAAATAATCAAATTTCTTCAAATGCAACAATTCTCAATATATTAATTAAATTCCAAGATTATTTGTTTTTCAATTTATCAATTAGCTTCGCAAGCTGAAATAAATAATTAAAGTATCGTGTAATTATTAATATTATTAAGCACGATTTCTGCCGAGGACGTACGGCTCGATCCAGAGTATCGTGTACACTGCTGCGGGACGTGCGGCGCGATCCATAGATGCATCTATCCTGCCGAGGCGTTTGGCCCGCTCCACAAGAAAGAAGGACATTTTCTTATGTACCTCCGGAAGAAGAATATATTTATTATGAGATAAATTCGGGAGGAAGAATAATTTCTTTTAACAATTAATTAATTTTAAACAGAAAATCAAACATATAAATTTTTTCATCCTTTAATATTGTGATCTAACAATTCACAATATATATATATATGATATTAATTAAACAAGGAATATATTGTGATCTAACAATTCATTATAAACAAGGAATACAATTTACACAAGTAATTCATGCTTTGAGTACTAAACTACCCGGACTTTAGCATTAATAGTAGCTACGCACGGACTCTCGTCACCTCGTGCGTATGTAGCCCCCGCAATTATCAATAATTATTCAATTTAATCCCTATGGGGTAATTTTCCCCTCACAAGATTAGACAAGAGACTTACCTGGTCTCAAGGTCCACTTTCCAATTATCGCGTCGTGTAAAATTCTCGATTCGATGCCGAAAAAAATTCGAAACTATCCAAAAGTTATATAAAATAATTAATATATGTTCAATAAATTCGAAATTCATCTATTAAATAAATTACCCTATCCAAAATGGTAAAATTCTTAAAATTCACCCCGGGCCCACGTGCTCGGATTTTAGAAATTTTTGGATGAAAACGTTACCCATAATCTCTAGAACTTGAATATATAATTTCTACCCAATTCCATAACCATTTCCGTGGTGAAAATCAAAAATACCAATTTCTAGGTTTTTCTTCAAAACTCTAAATTTCTACAAATTTACATGTCTAAATCCATATATAAACCATGTATTTAACTTGCAATAGGTGTGAATTAACTTACCTCTAAGTTGCTAGGTGAATTCTCCTCTCAAGAAGCTCCCAAGATCATCCAAGAATGAAGAAATGAGCAAAAATGCTCAAATCCCCACTTTAAACACTCACTGCCCAGTGATCATCGTGCCCGCGGCAAAATTTTTCGCACCCGCGATGGATTTTTCGCACCTGCGGATTCGAACCCGTGATGGATTTTTCGCATCCTCCGCGATCACACCAGATATCAGCTGCCTCAACTCTTCTTCAAATTCCAAATTCAATCCGTTAACCACCCGGAATCCACCCGAGGCCCTCGGGACCTCAACCAAATATACCAACAAGTCCTACAACATCATACGAACTTATTTGAAACCTCAAATCACATAAAATGACGCTAAAAACACGAATTATGCTCCAATTCAAGCTTAATGAAACTTAAAATTTTCAACTTCTACATTCGATGTCGAAACCTATCAAATCAACTCCGATTGACCTCAAATTTTGCACACAAGTCATAAATGACATATCAGAGCTATGAAAATTTTCGGAACTATATTCTGACTCCGGTATCAAAAAGTCAACTCTCCGGTCAAACTTTCAAACTTAAATTCTTGTTTTAGCCATTTCAAGCCCAAATTTCACTACGGACTTCCAATCATGCTCCTAAGTCCAAAATCACCATATGGAGCTGTTGGAATCATCAAAATTCTATTCCGGGGTCGTTTGCATATAATTCGACATCCGATCACTATTTGAACTTAAACTTTTTAATTGTTTCATCAAAATTCCATATCTCGGGCTAGGGACCTCGGAATTTGATTCCGGGAATACGCCCAACTCCCAAATCACAATACGGACCTACTGGAACTATCAAAACACTGATCCGAGTCCGTTTGCTCAAAATGTTGACCAAAGTCAACTCAATTGAGTTTTAAAGCTCTAATCCACATTTTAATCCATTTTTCACATAAAAACTTTCCATAAAATTTATGGATTGTGCACGCAAGTCGAGGAATGATAAATAGTACTTTTCGAGGTCTTAGAACACATAATTAATTATTAAACAAATGTTCGTCCTCGAACGAGTTTAGAATTATACATGAAGTGCTGAATAAGTGTGGATATATGCTCCGCATGTTTTCCTCGGCCTCCCAAGTCGCTTCCTCGACTGGTTGGCCCTCTCCACTGGACTTTTACTGTAGAAACCCTCTTGGACCTCAACTGGCAAACCTGTTTATCAACAATGGCAATTGGCTCCTCTTCATAACCCAAGCTATTATCTAGCTGAACTGTGCTGAAGTCTAACACATGTGATAGATCGGCATGATACTTCCGGAGCATAGATACATGAAAAACCGGATGAACTCCCGATAGACTAGGTGGCAATGCAAGCTCATAAGCAACCTCTCCAACTTGTCTCAACACCTCAAATGGGCCCATAAACCTTGGGCTCAATTTCACCTTTTTCCCAAATCTCATGATTCCCTTCATCGGCGAAACCTTCAAGAGAACTTTTTCACCTACCATTAATGATAAATCACATGCTTTCTGATCCGCGTAACTTTTCTGCCTGGACTGTGCTGTACGAAGTCGCTCCTGAATCAACTTTACCTTTTCCAAGGCATCCTTTACCAAATTAGTACCATATAACTTAGCCTCACCGTGCTCAAACCATCCGATAGGTGAACGACATCGACGGCCATATAAATCCTCAAATGGAGCCATCTCGATGCTAGATTGGTAACTGTTATTATAAGCAAACTCGCCAAAGGCAGGAAACGATCCCACTGACCTCCAAAGTCAATCACACATGCCCTGAGCATATCCTCCAAAATCTGAACTATCCGCTCTGACTGCCTGTCGGTCTGCGGATGAAAGGCTGTGCTGAGCTCTAAATGGGTCCCTAATTCACTCTGTACTGCTCTCCAGAAATGTGAAGTAAACTGAAGGCCTCTATCTGATATGATGGAAATTGGCACACCATGCAACCAAACTATCTCCTGAATATAAATTTGGGCCAACCTCTTTGAAGTATACGTAGTCACAACAGGAACAAAATGTGCCGACTTGGTCAACCTATCAACAATGATCCAAACTGCATCAAACTTCCGCAAGGTCCGCAGCAACCCAACTACAAAATCCATAGTAATTCGTTCCCATTTCCACTCTGGTATAGTTATCTGCTGAAGTAGGCCACCTGGCTTCTGGTGCTCATATTTAACTTGCTGGCAATTTAGACACCTAGCTACATACTCAACTATGTCCTTTTTCATTCATCGCCACCAATAATGCTGCCTCAAGTCATGATACATCTTCATAGCACCTGGATGAATAGAATACCGAGAATTGTGTGCCTCCTCCAAGATCTTTTTTCTCAGTTCATCCACCTTAGGAACACACAGACGATCCTGGAGTCGTAGAACACCATCTGCACCAATAGTGACTTCCTTGGCACCACCTCATAGTACTGTTTCATGAAGAACCATCAAGTCTGGGTCATCATACTGGCGAGCTTTGATCTGCTCAAATAGTGAAGATTGGGCCACAATACATGCAAGAACTCAGCTGGGCTCTGAAATATCCAGCCTCACAAGTCCGTTAGCCAAGGACTGAATATCTGAGGCTAATGGCCTTTCCTCTGTTGAAATGAAAGCCAAACTACCCATACTCTCTGCTTTTCTGCTCAAGGCATCTGCAACTACATTTGCTTTGCCCGGATGATACAAGATAGTAATATCATAATCTTTTAGTAACTCCAGCCATCTGCGCTGCCTCAAATTTAGGTCCCTCTGCTTGAACAAATGCTGCAAACTGCGATGATCAGTGTAAACTTCACAAGACACCCCATAAAGATAATGCCTCCAAATCTTAAGAGCGTGAACAATCGCAGCTAACTCCAAATCATGTACCGGATAATTCTTTTCGTGGGGCTTCAGCTGACGTGAAGCATATGCAATAACTTGCCCTTCCTGCATCAATACACAACCCAAGCCAATGCGCGAAGCATCGCAATACACTGTATACATCCCCGAATCGGAAGGCAACACTAACACTGGTGCTGTAGTCAATGCTGTCTTGAGCTTCTGAAAGCTCACCTCACAATCATCGGAACGGAGCACCCTTCTGGGTTAATTTGGTCAAAGGTGTTGTAATAGATGAAAAACCTTCCACAAACCGACAATAATAACCTGCTAAACCCAGAAAACTCCTAATCTCAGTCGTCGAAGTGGGACGATGCCAATTCTGAACTGCTTCAATCTTTTTGGGATCAACTTTAATGCCCTCGCCCGATACAATATGTCCAAAAAATGCTACAGATTCAAGCCAGAACTCACATTTAGAGAACTTAGCATATAGATTTTGTTCCCGCAATGTCTGAAGCACTACTCTCATATGCTGCTCATGCTCCTTCTTACTGCGTGAGTAGATCAAAATGTCATCAATGAAGATAATGACAAATGAATCAATATATGGCCTGAATACCCTGTTCATCAGATCCATAAACGCTACCGGGACATTAGTTAAACCGAAAGACATTACCAGAAACTCATAATGACCATATCTAGTACGGAAAGCAGTTTTCGGAACATCCGAATCTCGAATCTTCAACTGATGATACCCCGACCTCAAATCGATCTTAGAGAACACCCTAGCACCCTGTAACTGGTCAAATAAGTCATCAATACGTGACAACGAGTACTTGTTTTTAATAGTAACTTTGTTCAATTGGCGATAATCAATACATATTCGCATTATGCCATCTTTCTTCTTCACAAATAATACCGGTGCACCCCAAGGAGATATACTCGGTCTAACAAACCCTTTGGCTAGTAATTCTTCATGTTGTTCTTTCTACTCTTTCAATTCTTTCGGAGCCATGCGATACGGTGGGATAGATATAGGCTGAGTATTTGGAGCAAAGTCAATACAGAAATCAATATCATGATCAGGTGGCATACCTGGAATATATGAAGGAAATACATCGGAGAACTCCCGAGCTACAGGCACTGAATCAATCGCCGGAGTCTCTGCAGTAGTATCCCGGACATAGGCTAGATAAGCCAAATAACCCTTCTCAACCATGTGTTGAGCCTTTATAAAAGAAATAACTCGATTAAATGAACTAACAGACGAACCCTTCCACTCCAGCCTAGGCTAATATGGAATAGCCAAGGTAACGGTTTTGGCATGACAATCTAGAATAGCATGATATGGAGATAACCAGTCCATACCCAGAATAATTTCAAAATCGATCATCTCGAGCAATAAGAGATCTGCTCTAGTTTCATAACCACAGAATGTAATAATACAAGACTAGTAGACCCGATTCACAATAATAGAATCGCCTATAGGAGTGGACACATAAACAGGAGTACTCAAGGATTCACGAGAAACACCCAGGAATTGAGCAAATAGAGATGACACATATTAATACGTGGATCCTGGATCAAATAATACTGAGGCATCTCTGCCGCAAATAGAAATAATACCTGTAATCACATCATCTGAGGCTTCTGTATCTGGTCTAGCCGGAAAAGCATAGAACCGAGCTGGAGCGCCAACTGGCTGACCTCCGTCAGGCTGACCTCCACCTCTAGGACGGCCCCTACCCACCTGTCCTCCACCTCTTGGTGGTCGGACTACTGGTGGAGCAACTGGTCCGGTAAGCATAGGCTGCTGACCCTGCTGTACTGGTCTACCCCGAAGCCTGGGGCAAAAACTCTGCATGTGACTGGGATCCCCACACTCGTAACAACTCTTCGGTGCGATGGGCTGCTGACTAAGTGTCTGGCCCTGGGGAACTGAATACCCATTGGGAGGACCCTGAATAGCCTGTGGGCTGTAAGAACTCTCTGGTATAGCACTGAGATAAGGTCGCACTGGAGCACCTCGAGGAGGTGGTGGTGCTGGATATGGGGGTCTGCTAGACTGCCCCCTCACAAACTGACCTCTGTCCCCAGACGGAGCACCCCTGAACTCTCCAGAGTACCTGAACCGCTTATCTCTCATAATCTGCTCTCGGCTCCACTGACGTACACCCTCAATCCTCCGGGCTATCTCTACAACTCGCTCATAAGAAGTACCCATCTCAACCTCTCGAGCCATAGTGGCCTGAATACCAGTATGTAAACCGGCTACAAACCTCCGCACTCTCTCCGCCTCATTAGGGAGTATCATAAGTGCATGGCGAGATAATTCAGAAAACCTCGCCTCATAATCAGTCACTGACATCTGACCCTGCTGGAGCTGCTCAAACTAAAATCGCAACTCTTCCCTCTGGGAGGGGAGAATATACTTGTCCAGGAAGATACGGGTGAACCTGTCCCAAGTCATGGGAGGAGAATCTGCTGGTCTGCCAAGAGCATAAGACTGCCACCATCTACGGGCTCTGCCCTCTAGCTTAAAAGTAGCAAAGTCAACCCCATGAGATTCCAATATCCTCATGTTATGCAGCCTGTCCCTGCAACAATCAATGAAGTCCTGTGGATCCTTATGTCGCTCACCCCCAAAGACAGGAGGATGTAGTCTAGTCCATCTGTCCAATAGTTTCTGAGGATCAACGGCAACAGCTGGCCTGGGCTCAGGTGTAGCTGCTGCCACTGGGTGGACTCCACCCACGGGTAGTGCACCCTGGGTCTGATATACAGCAGATGCCTGTCCATGAGCCTGCGCGGTAGGGGTTTGTGCTCCCCCGCCCGCCTGAGATTTGGATGGATCTGCCAGAAATAAACCGTCCTGAGTCATATTGTCCATGAACCGCAGCATGCGACCCATGACATTCTGAAATCCCGGTACAGATGTGAAATCCACCGGAGCTGGCTCTGCCACAGGCACCTCACCCTACTCCTAAATGATGGGATTCTCTGCTGGACCCACTGGCGGCATAACTGGAATAGTCCTGGGACGTCCTCTCCCTCTACCACGGGCTGGAGCCCCACCTCGGCCTCTGCCTCGGCCTCTAGCAACTGGGGGAGTAGCTCTTCCCTGGTCTGGAACTTCATTCGAGCGCGTTCTCACCATCTGTGAGAGAATAAAAGAAGGATATTTAGTACTACATTAATTGCACGATGGAATATGAATAAAGGTAATTTTCTAACACCCTATAGCCTCTTGAAGATAAGTACAGACGTCTCTGTACCGATCCGCAAGACTTTATTAGGCCTGCTAATAACTTGTGAGACCTAAGTGAACCTAGTGCTCTGATACCATGTTGTCATGACACAATTTCTCCTATAAGTCGTGATGGCGCCCAACACTACAGCTAGGCAAGCCAACTGATAAATTAAGCATACATTGATAAAATTTAAAACCAAGAAAATATATTAAAACCCAAACTCTACCAATGTGTGTGCCAAGACCTGGTGTCACAAGTGTATGAGCATCTAGTAGATTATACAAAACCTCAAATACTGTCTGAAATAAAAATAGACAGAATGAAAAAAATACAAAGAGAGACACTAGTAGCTGCAGAACGGATCAGAGAAACAGCTCACCACTATGCCCCTAGATAACGTGGATGCAAGACGATAGGTCCCCCACTAGTACTTGCCTCAGTTCCTGCACAAAAAGTGCAGCAAGTGTAGTATGAGTACGTGAACAATGTGTACCCAGTAAGTATCAAGCCTAATCTCGAAGTGGTAGAGACGAGATGGCCGACTTTGACACTCACTATGGGTCAATAATAATAATAATTAAAATACAACTAGGATATTTAAATCAGTATGATTTACAGAGTTTAAAATAATTTATCAAATCAGCGGAAATAATCAAATTTCTTCAAATGCAACAATTCTCAATATATTAATTAAATTTCAAGATTTTTTTTTCAATTTATCAATTAGCTTCGCAAGCTGAAATAAATTATTAAAGTATCGTGTAATTATTAATATTATTAAGCACGATTTCTGCCGAGGACGTACGGCCCGATCCAGAGTGTCGTGTACACTGCCGAGGGACGTGCGGCGCGATCCATAGATGCATCTATCCTGCCGAGGCATTCGGCCCGCTCCACAAGAAAGGAGAACATTTTCTTATGTACCTATGGAAGGAGAATATATTTATTATGAGATAAATTCGGGAAGAAGAATAATTTATTTTAACAATTAATTAATTTTAAACAAAAAATCAAACATATAAATTTTTCCATCCTTTAATATTGTGATCTAACAATTCACAATATATATATATATATATATATATATATATATATATATATATATATATATATATATATATATATATATAAGGAATACAATTTACACAAGTAATTCATGCTTTGAGTACTAAACTACCCGGACTTTAGCATTAATAGTAGCTACGCATGGACTCTCGTCACCTCATGTGTACGTAGCCCCCACAATTATCAATAATTATTCAATTTAATCCCTACGGGGTAATTTTCCCCTCACAATATTAGACAAGAGACTTACCTCGTCTCAAGGTCCACTTTCCAATTATCGCGTAGTGTAAAATTCTCGATTTGATGCCGAAAAAAATCCAAAACTATCCAAAAGTTATATAAAATAATTAATATATGTTCAATAAATTCGAAATTCATCTATTAAATAAATTACCCTATCCAAAATGGTAAAATTCTTAAAATTTATCCCGGGCCCACGTGCTCGGATTTTAGAAATTTTCGGATGAAAACGTTACCCATAATCTCTAGAACTTGAATATATAATTTCTACCCAATTCCATAACTATTTCCGTGGTGAAAATCAAAAATACCAATTTCTAGGTTTTTCTTCAAAACTCCAAATTTCTACAAATTTACATGTCTAAATTCATATATAAACCATGTATTTAACTTGCAATAGGTGTGAATTAACTTACCTCTAAGTTGCTAGGTGAATTCTCCTCTCAAGAAGCTCCCAAGATCGTCCAAGAATGAAGAAATGAGCAAAAATGCTCAAATCCCTGCTTTAAACACTCACTGCCCAGCGATAATCGCGCCCGCGGCAAAATATTTCGCATCCGCGGCCTCGCACCCGCGATGGATTTTTCGCACCCGCGGTGGATTTTTCGCACCCGCAATCACACCAGATATCAGCTGCCTCAACTCATCTTCAAATTCCAAATTCGATCCGTTAATCACCCGGAATCCACCCGAGGCCCTCGGGACCTCAACCAAATATACCAACAAGTCCTACAACATCATACGAACTTATTTGAAATCTCAAATCACATAAAACGACGCTAAAACCACGAATTATGCTCCAATTCAAGCTTAATGAAACTTAAAATTTCTAACTTCTACATTCGATGTCGAAACCTATCAAATCAACTCCGATTGACCTCAAATTTTGCACACAAGTCATAAATGATATAACGGAGCTATGAAAATTTTTGGAACTATATTCTGACTCCGGTATCAAAAAGTCAACTCCCCGGTCAAACTTTCAAACTTAAATTCTTGTTTTAGCCATTTCAAGCCCAAATTTCACTACAGACTTCCAATCACGCTCCTAAGTCCAAAATCATCATACGGAGGTGTTGGGATCATCAAAATTCTATTCTGGGGTCGTTTTCACATAATTCGACATCCAGTCACTATTTGAACTAAAACTTTTTAATTGTTTCATCAAAATTCCATATCTCGGGGTAGGGACCTCGGAATTTGGTTCCGGGCATACGCCCAACTCCTAAATCACGATACGGACCTACCGGAACTGTCAAAATACTGATCTGAGTCCGTTTGCTCAAAATATTGACCAAAGTCAACTCAATTGAGTTTTAAAGCTCTAATCCACATTTTAATTCATTTTTCACATAAAAACTTTCCATAAAATTTTATGGATTGTGCACGCAAGTCGAGGAATGATAAATAGTAATTTTAGAGGTCTTAGAACACATAATTAATTATTAAATTTAAAGATGACATTTTGGGTCATCACAATAATACTACACGTTAGGAATCTTATCAGTATAATTACTTTCGGGCTGTCTAATTCATATAACATTGAACAAGTAAATATCTTTAGTCATGTAATCCTATTACTTTTAGGATATGCTTCTTAAAAATTTCTATTACTAATTTAATTTGAAAACATATTATAATGTCCTATTACTAATTTAATTAGAGAATGTATTATATTGTCCAAATCCATTTAGAAAAAAGAGAGTCCATGTTATTATAATAGAATAAATACAATATTAATATACCAAAGTAGCCCTAAAATATTAAATGGAAGAGCTCATAGGGAAAGGACATAACTGCAATAACTAACTACAATACCTTCTATGCTAATTTTTAATATTTAAGATTTTAAAATTAATAAAATTTGGTATATTTAGTACTTACTAAAAATATATATGAAGGTTTAATAAAATAAATTTCATAAGAATCCTCCGTATTGGCAATACATTATTATTCCATAATATCCAATACCAAAAAAAAAAATATTATTAAATGGACAACATAAAGAGTTGAAATTAAGAAAAATAATACCCCCACGATAATATATTTTTATATTATATTTGAACTATTTTTTTACTCAAATAATATATTTTTTATCAATTTTTCGTGTAATATTAAAAAATACCCAATTATTAAACAACAACTAAGAAAATATTTAAGAATATAAATGTGTGAGAAAGAGAAAAAAAATGATTGGTAAGAGTCAATACCAATAATGATTCTACATACATAAAGATCTAAAAGTGAAATGTCATATCAATATTTTACTCTTTGAAAATAAAATTTATGGTGGATAAAATTATAATTAAGATTAAATATTCAAAAAAAGAGATGAACTAATATTAAGATCTGAATCATCATAGAATAAATTATTTTTATGTTAAAACTAATAATTAAATCTTTTAATTAATTATTTAGCAAGAGAATCCAATTCAATTATTTTTTAAATTCGTCATATGAGTAAAATTCTTGTTCAAGTTAAAAAATCTTAGGATACATAAATTTATTCCATAAAAAGAGCGTTAGAACACAAAGTAAAAATGTTAGTATATTATTAAAAATCAAATTGCTATACAAGTGTCTGAAGAAGCACAATCAAAGCTAAATCCTAAAAAAGAATAAGCTTTCAAGACTGTATTACAAAAGAGTCGACTCTGCTATAACGGGATTATTCTTTGTAGATGCCCTTGGTGGAATCGAAATAATATTTCGATGTCATGCATTACTTGCAAATATCATATCAAGAGGCATGACACTGCTAGCAATAATAGCAAGTGGTGTACCAACAACGATTTTATTGTGAGACCACCAACTTTAGATTTGATATACCTCCTCAAACAACTTAAATAACCATCACAAATATATCAAAGTAGAGCAAGGATGCTAACTTTATAAAAAAAACAAAATTGATAATATGAAATAAAGCACTTATGGCTAAGTGTCAAACGATCGAAATAATTGCCCGGAATTCTAGAGATATATTGGATATTAGTGAACCGTTTGATGAAACATTGATGGTTTGAGAGGTAATTTATGTCAAGTACTACCAGTAATTCCAAAATCGACAAAAGAAGAGACGGTAAAAGCTAGCTTGGGAAAGTTATACTTCGGGCCTCAAATGAAAAAGATTCAACTAACAAGAAATATAAAGTGAGAACAAATTCAGTATTCAGTGTCTTCTTGCTTCGTGTTGGAAATGAAGAAGAGCATCCAATAAAAGATGATTTGGGTCTTCCTGAACACTTGGTTATCAATCCCAATGGTAATAGTAATGCATTTAATAAGAGAAATATTTCTATCACTAGATTAAAATGCAATTTGTGCAAATCATATGATAGAATTAAAAAGATATCTTAGCTAACAGAAATGAATATGTTGATCGACTAAATAAAAGGTTGATTGCAAAATTTTATAGTAAAATAAAATATTTTTCTGTTTTTGACTCAGCTGAAAAAAATACGAATAATTACTACCAAGAACAATACTTAAATACTTTAATACCAAATGACTTTCTACCATACATATTTGTTGTCAAGTTTATTATTTCTTACGTATGTTAGTGTCACAGTATATATAATAGACTAAGTTAAAATTGATCCTCCATTGTCTATATGTTGATTTTGAAGAAAAAGTTGTTTGTCATGCTACTGAAAAACTTAGATACGCCGAATAACTTATGTAATAGCACACAAATGGTACATAGAAGTTTTGACAATAATGTCATACATGCAAAAATTATGATATTGGTCAATATGCTTCTAAGTATATTCTTATCCCTGAATTCAATTTTTGTCTTTCGAAACTAAGAAATATTCTTTTAAATTTGTGTGAAAATAATTTTTAGTATGTTTATATTTTGCAAATATAATAAATAAAGCATAAGGACAAACATCCTAAATATTGGACTATATTTACCGCAATATATTTTCTTGCACGAATAACTGTATGTTTCAAGAGGGATATCAAGATCGACAACAAAAGTTCTGGTTAAGGCAGAGTAACCAAAGCATTAGGAGGAAACATACACAAAACAATATTGTCCGCAAAGAAATGTTGGTTAAGATACCATCACATTAAAAACTTTTAAACAATAATACATAATTATCTAACTAACATGACAAAATTAATCATTTGTGTAAGTTTTGATGATGTCCTTTTATTTTAAATTCATGTATTACGCTAATGTAATAATATTTTTCGGCATTTAGTTGATTGTTGTATTATTATACATAAAATTTCTCTAATTAATTAAATTATATTTTTCTTTTATATAAATAAATGTTTAAATCATCACGTGTCATTATCAACGTGCAACGCGCGTTGATAGATACTAGAACTGTCACGACCCGAAATTCCCACATTCGGACCGTGATGGCGCCTAACATTTCACTTGTTAGGCAAGCCAATGTTAGAATAACATTATCCATTTTTAAAACAAATTTAAATTTATTAATAACAAGGAAATAAATGCGGAAGCAATTTTAAAATAATCCATAATAATAACGATGTCTAAATACCATCCCAGAATTGGTGTCACAAGTGCACGAGCTTCTAGAATAAATACAAATAAAGGTCTGAATAATATAAAGCTGTCTGGAAATAAACACACAGCTAAAGTACAATAGACGGGGACTTCAGAACTGCGGACGCCATGCAGTTATACCTCAAGTCTCCTCTGATAGCTGAAATCCGAGCAAGTCTATGGTACGCCGCTGGGACCAACTCCAAAATCTGCACAAGAAGTACAGAGTGTAGTATTAGTACAACCGACCCCATGTACTGGTAAGTGCTGAGCCTAACCTCGACGAAGTAGTGACGAGGCTAAGGCAGTTCACTTACATTAACCTGTACGCAATATTAGTAACAACAACAATAATAGGAATAAATCAGGTAATTCATTTATAATGATTGAAAGCAACTCAGCAGTCATAACCAATTATCATTTTCATTATTTCTGTTGCAGCGTGCAACCCGCTCTTCCAATATTGACTTTTAATAAGTCTGTTGCGGCGTGCAACCCGATCCTCCAATATTGACTTTTAATAAGTCTGTTGCGGCATGCAACCCGATCCTCCAATATTGACTTTTAATAAGTCTGTTGCGGCGTGCAACCCGATCCTCCAATATTTTTATTATAATCAATCCTGCTGCGGCGTGCAACCCGCTCCTCCAACATATTCATTTACCAATCAATTCTTATAGAAGAAATTTCCCAGTAAACGCAATAATTAATATAAAAATCACAAGACAACAAGCATACAATAATTATGATTTAATTATGAAGAAACCAATGACAAATAGCAATTATTATGAAAATCAGGAAGCAAACATGCAGTTTAATATTTAATATGCTAAATGTCAAATAACAATTAAGGTATATAATTCAAATAACATGTAACAATTAATGCAGGAATTTAAGAATTAATATTTGACAAAGAATGAGAGAGAAACAATTATTATAATATTTAATTTATGATTAAAAATAATTTATGATTTTTCAAGTAAGCAGGCAAACAATTAATTTGACGACGTATAGACACTCGTCACTTCGCCTATACGTCGCTTACATGCAATTCACATAACAAACAATTTAAGGGTTTTATTCCCTCAAGTCAAGGTTAACCCCGACACTTACCTCGCTTTGCAAATTCCAATCAATTATTCAACCACAACATTTCCTTTTAAATTTGCCTCCGAAAGCTTCAAATATATTCACAAATAATTTAATATATTCAATACTAATCATAGAAATTAATTCCATATGAATTTATAAATTTTCCGGATAAAAATCCGAAATTCATTAAAATATTCGGCAATGGGACCCACGTCTCAAATCCCGGAAAAACTCACAAAATCCGAACACCCGTTCCGATACGAGTTCAACCATACCAAATTTGTCCAATTCCGATATCAAATGGACCTTCAAATCTTAAATTTTTGTTTTTGGAAAGTTTTACAAAAATTCCAATTTCTTCCATCTAAATCCGAAATATATGATGAATATAGACATGGATTTGTGAAATATAATCACTTTATAATAAATAACACTTATCTAGTTCAAAGTCGTGAAAATCCCCCTTGAAATCGCCCAAATCCGAACACTTATAACTCAAAAAAATGAGTAAAAATGGCTAAGACCCGATTTTATGTATTCTGCCCAGTATTTTTGCATCTGCGGTGCCTGGGCTCGCCCATGCGAGCTCGCATCCGCGAGAAAAATCTCGCATCTACGAAAAGGGGTTGCCATGCGAGGTTCCGCATCTGCGGACAAAATGTCGCACCTGCGACGTCCGCTTCTGCGCACAAGGGCCGCATCTGCGAAGACCGCATCTGCGATGGATGTCTCGCTTCTGTGAGCTCGCACCTGCGGTCAAAATTTCGCAAGTGCGATTATACCAGAACCCAAATTTCAGATTTTTGTTTAAGTCCAATTCTTGTTCCGATTTTGATCCGTTTCACTTTCGGGGTATTTGGGACCCCGTTCGAATATACCAACAAGTTCCGTAACATAATACGGACTGACTCGGGGTCTAAAATCACGTCAAACAACATTGAAATTACAATTCACACCCCGATTCGAACTTTGAGTTTTAAACTTTCAATTTGCAAATCTCGTGCCAAAACATATTAAATGAATCCGGAATGACTTCAAATTTGGCACACAAGTCATAAATGACATAATGGAGCTATTCAAATTTCTAAAATTGGATTCCGGCTCCGATATCAAAAAGTCAACCTCGTAGTCAAACTTGAAACATTTAGCCTTTAAATTGCTAGTTCCGTTAAATGGTCATAACTTGAGCTAGGGACCTCCAAATTAAATTTCGGGCATACGTCCAAGTCCCAAATCATGATACGGGGTTACTAAAACTGTCAAAACACCGATCTGGGTCCGTTTGCTAAAAATGTTGACTAAGGTCAACCCACTTGAATTTTAAAGCTTTATTTCCCATTTTAATCCATTTTTCACATAAAAACTTTCCGAAAAATTATACGGACTGCGCACGCAAGTTGAGGAATGATAAATGGTGCTTTTCGAGGTCTTAGAATACAGAATTACTTATTAAATTTAAAGATGACATTTTGGGTCATCACATTCTCCACCTCTAAAACAAACGTTCGTCCTCGAACGGAATTAGAAAAAGTATCTGAGCTGGAGAAAAGGTGTAGATATTTACTCCGCATGTCCGACTCGGACTCCCAGGTAGATGCCTCTACCGACTGACCTCTCCATTGCACCCGAACTGAAGGATAACTCTTTGAACTCAACTGTCGGACCTGCCGGGCTTGAATAGCCACCGGCTCCTCCTCGTAAGTCAAATCTTTGTCCAATTGGATTGAGTTGAAATCTAACACATGGGACGGATCACCATGATATTTCCTGAGCATAGACACATGGAACACCGGATGAACCGCTGATAAACTAGGTGGTAATGCAAGCTTGTAGGCTACTTCACCCACCCTTTCAAGAATTTCAAAGGGTCCGATATACCTAGGGCTCAACTTGCCCTTCTTTCCGAACCTCATTACACCTTTCATAAGTGAAACCCGAAGCAATATTCGTTCTCCAACCATGAATGCAATATCATGAACTTTACGGTCGGCATAACTCTTTTGCCTAGACTGAGCTGTGCGAAGTCGATCCTGAATAATCTTAACCTTATCCAAGGCATCCTGTACCAAATAGGTACCCAATAACCGAGCCTCTCCCGGTTCAAACCAACCAACTGGTGATCGGCATCGCCTTCCGTATAATGCCTCATATGGAACCATCTGAATACTCGACTGGTAGCTATTATTATAAGCAAACTTCGCAAGTGGCAAGAATTGGTCCCAAGAACCTCCAAAGTCTATAACACAAGCGCGGAGCATATCTTCTAATATCTGAATAGTGCGCTCTGACTGTCCATCTGTCTGTGGATGAAATGTTGTACTCAACTCCACCTGCTTGCCTAACTCACGCTGTACAGCCCTCCAGAAATGTGAGGTAAACTGCGTACCTCAATCTGAAATAATAGACACAGGCACACTATAAAGGCAGACAATCTCACGAATATAAATTTCAGCTAACCTTTCTAAAGAATAGGTAACTGCCACTAGAACGAAATGTGCTCACTTGGTCAGCCTGTCCACAATGACCCAAACTACATCAAATTTTCTCTGAGTCTGTGGGAGCCCAACAACAAAATCCACTGTGATATGCTCCCACTTCCACTCAGGAATTTCTAACTTCTCAAACAAACCACCAGGTTTCTGATGCTCGTACTTAACTTGCTGACAATTCAGACATCGAGCTACATGTGCAACTATATCCTTTTTCATTCTCCTCCACCAATAATGTTGCCGCAAATCTTGATACATTTTTGCGGTACCTGGATGAACAGAATACCTGGAACTATGTGCCTCTTCAAGAATTAATTCACGAAGCCCATCCACATTAGGCACACAAATACGGCCCTGCTTTCATAGAACACCATCTTCCCCTACAGCAACCTCTTTGGCATCACCATGCCACATCGTGTCCTTAAGGATAAGTAAATGAGGATCATCATACTGCTTCTCTCTAATGCGCTCATATAAAGAAGACCGAGCGACTGTGCAAGCTAGAACCCGGCTGGGTTCTAAAACATCTAACCTCACGAACTGATTAGCCAAAGTTTGAACATTTGCAGCTAATGGTCTCTCACCAACCGGAATATACGCAAGACTGCCCATACTCACAGCCTTTCTACTCAAAGCATCGGCCACCACATTGGCCTTTCCGGGGTGATACAAAATGGTGATATCATAGTCTTTCAAAAACTCCAACCATCTTCTCTGCCTCAAATTAAGATCTTTTTGTTTGAACAGATACTGAAGGCTACGATGATCAGTAAATACCTCACACGAGACACCGTAGAGGTAATGCCTCCAAATCTTCAGCGCATGAACAATGGCTGCCAATTCTAGGTCATGAACAGGATAATTCTTCTCGTGAACTTTTAACTGACGCGACGTATATGCAATTACCTTGCCATCTTGCATTAATACTGCACCAATCCTAATGTGAGATGTGTCACAATATACCATATACAATTTTGAACTTGTGGGTAATACCAATATTAGCACCGTAGTCAAAGCGGTCTTGAGCTTCTGAAAGCTCAACTCACACTCGTCTGACCATCTGAATGGAACACCCTTCTGGGTTAGTCTGGTCAAGGTGCTTGCTATAGATGAAAATCCTTCCACGAACCGACGATAATAACCCGCCAAACCCAGGAAATTCCGGATCTCTGTAACTGAAGTAGGTCTAGGCCAATTTTGAATAGCCTCAATCTTCTTAGGATCCACCTTTATGCCTTCTGCCGATACAACATGTCCCAAAAAGGCAACTGAGTCTAACCAAAACTCGCATTTTGAAAATTTGGCATATAACTGATTATTCTTCAAGGTGTGAAGCACACTTCGAAGATGCTGCTCATGCCCCTCTCGACTGCTGGAGTAAATCAAGATATCATCAATGAATACAACCACAAAAGAATCCAAATAAGGCTTGAACACCCGATTCATCAAATCCATAAATGTTGTTGGAGCATTTGTCAACCCAAATGACATCACTAGGAACTCGTAATGCCCGTACCGAGTCCGAAAAGTTATCTTAGGGACATCAGATGCCCTAATCTTCAACTGATGGTAACCAGATCTCAAATCAATCATCGAAAATACCTTGGCACCCTGAAGCTAAACAAATAAGTCATCAATTCTTGCCAACGGATATTTGTTCTTAATAGTTGTTCATGATCAATTACTGAACTGCAAATTAACCTCATGTAAAAAAGAATCGCGTTGCAAACCTTCACAATATTGATAACAAGATGCGAGGCATGAAGACCTCATAATTATTTACCCGAACTAATGAGAAACATTTAACGCCACCTGGGCGAGCACCTACTTCGTAGGTTAAAATTCAATAATTACAAACACGAATTTTGGCAAATGTGCACAGAGAATTTCATACAAGAATTCTCAAATAAGCCTAACAGGCATGACTCCTTATTAGTACTATAGTACAAATTTAATTTCACAAGGGAGAGCTTAAACACAAGAATTTTCATCACAAGGATCTCGTCCTTATATAACGTCCACCGTAGCTCGTAGCCCTGTTTAAACATATCAATTTATTTTCTTTTAAAAAGGAAGGATCTCGTCCTCAGTTCTGAATCACAAGTAATATGCATATCGTGCCAATCGAAAATTTTCATTTTTCTCCTTTTAAATAATTTCAGTTACACAAAATAACAACAAATAATGAACCTTACACTGATAGGGCATATAATTCATAATTTGTAATTAATTATCCGTAAATCACATCAAAACTTACCGAAATGAGCAACAGAAAGCCATATTTAGCCTTACAGCTCTTATTAGTGACCAACATGGAATGATAAGCGTAGTTATCTCCATAGAATCTCCCAACAGGAGTAAACACATAAGTAGATTATAGAATTACAAAGCTTTCACATACGTGGAGCACAATAGGAGGACTCGTCTTAACACTCAGAGTCGAATCAAGTTAAGGAAATTATTCCAATATTTTAAATTGAGTTCATACCCATAACGACACCACCTGATGTAACGACCTCTGCCATACCATAAAATAAATAATAAGAACGGCTGGGTCTCTACCTCTAGGACGCCTTCTACCCGCTTGTCCTCCACCTCTAACGGTCTGACCTCCACCTCTAGGTACCTGACCCCTGGCATAAGTACCCCTGTCTCTAGACGAGGTACCACCGAAACTACCTGAACTAACGAGGCCTCTCATCAGACCTCTGTCCTCCCTCCTGTGCAAGAACCATCTCGATCTCTCTCGCGACATTAGTAGTCGCCTGAAAAGAAATCTCACTCCCGGTCTCCTTGGCCATCTTAAGTTTGATAGGATGAGTGAGTCCCTCCATAAACCTCCTCAGTCTCTCTCCCTCAGTAGGTAGTAAAAGGAGAGCATAACGGGCCAAATCCACTAAACGGGACTCATACTGAGTAGCAGTCATACTGCCCTACTGTAGACGCTCAAATTGCTTTTGGTAATCCTCCCTCAATGTGATAGGAAGGAACTTCTCCAGAAATAGCTGAGAGAACTGCTCCCAGGTAGGTGCAGGCGATCCAACTGGTCTAGTCAATGTATAATCTCTCCACCACCTCTTGGTGGAACCCGTCATCTGGAATACAGCAAAATCAACCCCATTGGTCTCAACTATACCCATGTTCCGCAGCACCTCATGAGAGCATTGAAGATAATCATGTGGGTCCTCAGAAGGTGTACAACTGAAGTGAACTGGAAAGAGCTTAGTGAACTTATCCAGTCTCAATAAGGCCTCAAAAGACGTGGCGGGCCTATCACCAGTATGTGTCACAATAATTGGCTGAACTACCCCAACTGGCGGGGCTGCTGGAGTGGCTATGAACCTTCCGGGACCTGAACTGGTCCAATTGGTACATTTTGAACTGCAACCTCCTCCTGAAGATCCACCTAAGGTTCTACAACATGTGTGGATGCTCAAGCTCTGGACTGAGCTCTACCTCTGCTTTTACCTCGGCCTATGGCGTGACATCGGCCTCAGCCTTTGCCCCTAATCATAGCTGTCACTGGGGGCTCTGGCTCCTGTCCAGTTGTAGACGCAGTGCATGTTCTCGCCATTGCGAGAGGACAAGAATAGAAGAGTTCAATCGTCAATGATAGAAATAAATCGCACGACAGAGTAGAATAGAAGTGAAACTTGTTCCTAAACTTCATAGCCTCTGGAAGATAAGCACAGACGTCTCTGTACCGATCCTCCAGACTCTACTAAGCTTGCTCGTGACTCGTGAGACTTATGTAACCTAGTGCTCTAATACCAACTGTCACGACCCGAAATTCCCATCTTCGGACCGTGATGGCGCCTAACATTTCACTTGTTAGGCAAGCCAACATTAGAATAACATTATCTATTTTTAAAATAATTTTAAATTTATTAATAACAAGGAAATAAATGCGGAAGCAATTTTAAAATAATCCATAATAATAACGATGTCTAAATACCATCCCAGAATTGGTGTCACAAGTGCACGAGCTTCTAGAATAAATACAAATAAAGGTCTGAATAATATAAAGCTGTCTGAAAATAAACACACAGCTAAAGTACAATAGACGGGGACTTCAGAACTGCGGACGCCATGCAGTTATACCTCAAGTCTCCTCTGATAGCTGAAATCCGAGCAAGTCTATGGTACGCCGCTGGGACCAACTCCAAAATCTGCACAAGAAGTGCAGAGTGTAGTATCAGTACAACCGACCCCATGTACTGGTAAGTGCTGAGCCTAACCTCGATGAAGTAGTGACGAGGCTAAGGCGGTTCACTTACATTAACTTGTACGCAATATTAGTAACAACAACAATAATAAGAATAAATCAGGTAATTCATTTATAATGATTGAAAGCAACTCAGCAGTCATAACCAATTATCATTTCCATTAATTCTGTTGCAGCGTGCAACCCGCTCTTACAATATATCCACATTCAGTTCTGTTGCGGCGTGCAACCCACTCTTCCAATATTGACTTTTAATAAGTCTGTTGCGGCGTGCAACCCGATCCTCCAATATTGACTTTTAATAAGTTTGTTGCGGCGTGCAACCCGATCCTCCAATATTGACTTTTAATAAGTCTGTTGCGGCGTGCAACCCGATCCTCCAATATTTTCATTATAATCAATCTTGTTGCGGCGTGCAACCCGCTCCTCCAACATATTCATTTACCAATCAATTCTTATAGAAGAAATTCCCCAATAAATGCAACAATTAATATAAAAGTCATAAGACAACAAGCTTACAATAATTATGATTTAATTATGAAGCAATCAATAACAAATAGCAATTTTTATGGAAATCAGGAAGCAAATAGGCAGTTTAATATTTAATATGCTAAATATCAAATAATAATTAAGGCACATAATTCAAATAACATGTAACAATTAATTCAGGAATTCAAGAATTAATATTTGACAAAGAATGAGAGAGAAATAATTATTATAATATTTAAGTTATGATTAAAAATAATTTATGATTTTTCAAGTAAGCAGGCAAATAATTAATTTGACGACGTATAGACACTCGTCACTTCGCCTATACGTCGCTTACATTCAATTTACATAACAAACAATTTAAGGGTTCTATTTCCTCAAGTCAAGGTTAACCCCGACACTTACCTCGCTTTGCAAATTCCAATCAATTATTCAACCACAACTTTTCCTTTTAAATTTGCCTCCGAAAGCTTCAAATATATTCACAAATAATTTAATATATTCAATACTAATCATAGGAATTAATTCCATATGAATTTATAAATTTTTCGGATAAAAATTCAAAATTCATTAAAATATTCGGCAGTGGGACCCACGTCTCAAATCCCGAAAAAACTCACAAAATCCAAACACTCGTTCCGATGCGAGTTCAACCATACCAAATTTGTCCAATTCCGATATCAAATGGACCTTCAAATCTTAAATTTTTGTTTTTGAAAAGTTTTACAAAAATTCCAATTTCTTCCATCTAAATTCGAAATATATGATGAATATAGACATGGATTTGTGAAATATAATCACTTTATGATAAATAACACTTACCTAGTTCAAAGTCGTGAAAATCCCCCTTGAAATCGCCCAAATCCGAGACTTATAACTCAAAAAAATGAGTAAAAATGGCTAAGACCCGATTTTATGTATTCTACCTAGCATTTTTGCATCTGCGGTGCCTGGGTTCGCACATGCGAGCTCGCATCCACGAGAAAAATTTTGCATCTACGAAAAGGGGCTGCCATGCGAGGTTCCGCATCTGCGGATAAAATGTCGCACCTGCGACGTCCGCTTCTGCGCACAAGGGCCGCATCTGCGATGGATGTCTCGCTTCTGCGAGCTCGCACCTGCGGTCAAAATTTCGCATGTGCGATTATACCAGAACCCAAATTTCAGATTTTTGCTTAAGTCCAATTCTTGTTCCGATTTTGATCCATTTCACTTTTGGGGTATTTGGGACCCCATTCGAATATACCAACAAGTCCCGTAACATAATACGGACTGACTCGGGGTCTAAAATCACGTCAAACAACACTAAAATTATAATTCACACCCCGATTCGAACTTTGGTTTTTAAACTTTCAATTTGCAAATCTCGTGCCAAAACATATTAAATGAATCCGGAATGACTTCAAATTTGGCACACAAGTCATAAATGACATAACAAAGCTGTTTAAATTTTCAGAATCGGATTCCGGCTCCGATATCAAAAAATCAACCCTGTGGTCAAACTTGGAATATTTAGCCTTTAAATTGCTAGTTCCGTTAAATGGTCATAACTTGAGCTAGGGACCTCTAAATTAAATTTCGGGCATGCGCCCAAGTCCCAAATTACGATACGGGATTACCGAAACTGTCAAAATACCGATCCGGGTCCGTTTGCTAAAAATATTGATTAAGGTCAACTCACTTGAATTTTAAAGCTCTATTTCCCATTTTAATCCATTTTTCACATAAAAAACTTTCCGGAAAATTGTACGGACTGTGCACACAAGTCGAGAAATGATAAATGGTACTTTTCGAGGTCTTAGAACATAGAATTACTTATTTAATTTAAAGATGACATTTTTGGTCATCACAAGTACCATATTATAAACTTATTTACCCTTAGGTTATCACTTAATTACGTTATCATATACTCCCTCCGTTTCAATTTAGACGAAATAGTTTGACACGGCACAGAGTTTAAGAAAAAAAAAAAAAGAAAGACTTTTGATACTTGTGGTCTTAAAAGCTTAAGGGGTAAAAGCTTTATTGGGCCATGACGTTTGTGTGGTTATAAAAGCTTCTCATTAAGAGTAAAATGAGTAAAATGAAGAGTTTAAAGTTGAATTATTTTCAAATTTAAAAATGTGTCATTTATTTTGGAACACACTAAAAAGAAAAGTAATTCATCTAATTTGAAACGGAAGAAGTACAATTTACCATTTATATATAAAATTTTATAAAATACCATTAAAAAGGCATCTCCAACCTTGCCTTCCATGTGTACTGTGGACTTCTCTTTCCATTAAAAAGTACAATACGCTTCTCAAATGAAAGCAGCCATCCTCGAAGCAAAACAAAGATCAAACCTTTTTTAATCGAAATGCTAAATAACAAAATTAATTGCACTATATAAACAGAGAAGTTAGAACATTGCAATTCGCAATTCAGTTCAATCGACCTTTTGTTTTTAAATTGTAACACTCTATTTATTGTAATCTACAGATTTGCTTGTTTAATTTAGCTTAATCTGTCTAAGTAGATTTTTTTAAGGTTGATGGAATCAATAAACTAAATAGTACTAATCAAAAGCAAGTAGATTGAATTGGAAACCCTGTTAATCCATTAAAAACTCCATTGATAGCCATTAAAAAGCTTCAAAGTTTTGAATTCAAAAAATTAAAATTTGTGAAATTATTATTTGTTCGGGTTAGGTATTGTTGCAAATGCTTGGGAATATCCTTTGGAGTTTATATCTCAATTTTAAAAGAATTTGGTGAAGATTCGAGGTGGTTTTGGTTGAAATTTCAGATTGAAACTCGAAAAAGAAGACATAAACAAATTGTATATATTTTGTATGTCGGGTGTAGAAACGACATACAAAATATATACAACTAATATAATTGTAAATAAATTTCTTTTGAGGCCACTGTTTATGTTTTGTCCATGTTTTAAAAAGTTTGCAAATATAACCCATGCAGTACACAATCGGAAGTATAAAAAAATTTAAGCTACCGCTTCCAGACAACTTTAGACCACTTCATAAAGTTTTTTATAGTTCGTTATAATTTGCAAAGACATTTAAAAAGGTGACAAAATATAAATAATGGCCTGAAATTCTTTGTCCTGGCCAGGGAAGTGTGTAGCACAAACAAAGAACTTTGTTGCTTTACCTTCTCCAATTGGACAAACCTCAAACGACCACAACCACAACATTGAAGTAATGAAATTGGAATAGTTTCATCCTTAAGGAAACAAACAAAACCAAAAGTTACAATTCTCAAAGTCTTTGATGTCCCATGCAATGCAAACACACACATATAAAATGGAAGATATTGTAATCCAAAAAACATTCATCAAAGCTCACAAAGTCTCAAATAATTGACAAAAGCAAAAACAAGAGAATTTAATAGAAATTTGCACTTCTTTTTTTGTGTTAAATGGCAATGAGACCAAGAGGTGATGGAGTTCGGCCTAATCGGCCGCCGCGAGTGGCAGTTCGACCAGTTTATGAAGATTTTAGGCCAGTTTATGAGCGGCATAAAGAGGAAGAGGCTGAAAAACTACTTATTTATCTTCCTGGTCTGTTCATTATTTCTATTCTGCTACAAAACTTATTTTTTTCTAATTATGTGAATTACTGAAACATATTTTGTTACGTTGATGATAGTCCATATACTTTGTTTGAAAATTGAAATTATAGGTAAGCTTGAAGAGATCGTTCAAACAGATAGGAGAAACATAGAAAACTAAAACGAATTCTGTTTCCTCAGAATTGTTACTTGATCTTAGCTAAAACTAAAAGGCCGATAAAGTAGCTACGGCTAAGAAAGGTATCTTTTGAGTAATAATGATAGTCTTTTGTGAGCTTAGCGAGCGACTCGCATTTTTAATGATCTTTACAACTTTTCGAATCATAGATGGAATAGGAGATAAAAAGAAATTTACATGCACGGTTTTATTTTTAAGAGTTAATATAAATAATTGAATAAAGGATTAAAGAAAATGAGTGATGGTCTAACATTTTACTTTGTAGAATATGTTTTAACATTGATATCTTTTTTGCCTTTCCTTTGATTAATCCCGGTTAATATTTGAAGAGTTTAGATTTGTAACTCAATCATAATTTTAAAAAATGACGTATGGCATACCAATAGATTGGTTGTTCCATGTATTTGGGTTTGAATACAAATATCTAAGAGGAAGCTATACAAAAGAGTGATCTCTTATAACTATTTTAAGTTTTTTATGAGCAAGACTAAGGGCCATATTCCTAAATGTCATTATCCTCGCGTGTAATTTTTTTTTGGGTTATTCTCCTCACACCAAGTTGATTTTGTAAAACGTGAAATTTCTATTACCATAGTTCATAGTGAACTACAGGATCACAAAAATTGCAAAACTCAGATTATGTATCTTGGTAGAACAGAAAGCATATAAACTTCACATTAACTTGAAACACTTTAATAATATGTATCAAGAATAGAACTTCAAATTGTCTTTGATTTATTTGGCTGCAGGTTTCATGAAGGAGAACATTAGAGTTAGTACAGAAGGAAAGAACACAGTGAGGGTACGTGGAGAACGATTTGTAGCAGGCAACAAATGGAATCGCTTTCAAGAAGATTTTCAAGCACCAGATGACTCTAACATGAGAGGTATCCATGCCAAATTTGAGAATGGAATCCTTACCATCACTATGCCTTGCAAAATGCCCAAGCAATTATCATACGAACCCACAAAACAAACTCCTCCAAAGGATACTACAGATTTTCCTCCCAAAACTGTTGAAACACCAAGAAAACCAACCCCTTTAAAACCCACAGCTCAATTACCAATGCCTCAAAATGTTGTCAAATATCATGATTCTACAGCAGGAAAGGAATTACAAAGAGATGAGAAGAAAGTCTTGGAAGATCAACTGGGGAGTACTGCTGAATCATCAAAGACTCAAAAGGATACTGATTTTCCTCCCAAAACAACTTATCCAACTATCGAAAACCCAAGAAAACCAACCCCTTTAAAACCCACAGCTCAGTTGCCAAAGCCTCAACGTGTAGACAAAGATCAAGATTCTAGAGGAATACAGGGAAAACAAGGAGATGAGAAGAAAATATTGGAAGGTCTAGTAGGGAGTATTGAGCCAAAGATTCAAAAGAGTAAAGAAGAAGACAAGTCGGATCAGAACAGAACACAATTGGTCAAAAGTGGCAAGGAAGTTGAAAAAAAGGAGAGCCATGAAGCAGGAGGAAAGAAGGTTGCTGAAAAGAGTAAAGAATTAATAGAGAAGTTCCAAGAAAAAGTTGTGCACAAAGAATCAAAAGACGGGCAAATTACAGGTAAAGTAGCTGCTGGTACCTCTTCTTATCTTGGTGGAGAATCCAGTATTGGCAATTTGAAGAAAAGTCTTGCGGAGCTAAATGAAGAGAGACAACTGCTTGTGAATGCTGGAGCGGCTGTGCTGGTGATTATGGCACTTGGGGCTTATCTTTATCACTCCATAGGGTCTGGGAGAGCTGAGTAAATAACAACACTTCAATTATGTAAAAATGTACAAATTTACTTGAATTGTGATACTTTTAATTTGTGCAAATAAAAGGAGATGGGGTTGAAAAGTGGATATGTGAAATGTAGAAATAAATAATTCTTTCAAGTCTAAGTTAATCATAATTTGTTAGAGTTACTGTAATATAAGCAAGCTTTGAATGGCTCTGGTACATGGGAGACACCCCCCCAACCCCAACATCGTCTAACCTTGCAGTCCAGATTCTCCTTACATGCTGAATATACAAGCATCGGTCAATCTCTATCCATGAAAGAAGGCAAAGTTCTTCAGACGCTGCCCCATCAACAGTGGATAAATCTAATGTAATGCTCTAATGTCAGTTCATGTTAACAGTTAGTCTTTCTAAGTGTCTGGATTGACTGCTACCACTCCGCTAAAAAATCTGTTTGTTGGTGCAAGTCTGGACAACTTCAAAGCAGCATCAAATGCGCTCTACAGCCCATTTATAGATGGAATCACTAGCTTGTTTACACTTAATTCACAGCTTACTGTTGTACAAATTAACCTGACCTCCAGTGAAGCAATCTCTTAATCTGCTTCGACTCGATCAGATATTAACCTGCAAATGTCAAGATATGCAGTAAAATTATTAGAAAGCATAATGAAAAAGGTTTCACAATAATAGGGAATGATTCTAGATCATAACTTATTCTTGGATATGAGGTAATGTCAGCATAAGGCAAAGAGAAAATGAATAAGAAACAGGACGTACGTAAACAGCTTTCACGTCCTAGTCCTACAAAATATCCTAATCCTACAACTTTCCTTCATGACTTTCACACCTTAATAATCCCAGTCCCCACTCCCCTTCTCTATATTTAGGATGGCAATGATATCCAAAAGGTTACCACAGTTGCGAAGTATGGCAGAGTGTTTTGTGGCATTTAGGATAGAAACTAGTAGGGAACAAGGTAGTGAGGTGGTCAAAGCTACTGTGGGATAAAAACTTGTTAAAGTTGGTGGTTAAAGCTACTATAGCAGAAAGTCTCTTAAAGTTGAAATTTATAATTACTGTCAAAACCAAGGTTAAATAGTTTAAGCACAAGAAAATAGACTCAAAGTAAAATTAGCAGAAAGCAAAAGAATAAAACTCTCGCATACTACATACGTATTGACATCATAATTTGTCAAACAAAAGCAATAGCAACTTTTAATTTGTCAACCAAGCCCAATTACAAGGTTAGGCTTGCCAAACCATGTCTTGGCTGATGAATATGATATAATCTACTCTTAAGCTCAGCTTTTACAGTAGATAATCGACCTACCATCTGGAAGTGAACCAAAACTAACGAGTACTTGTTTCTAAAATACCCACAACTCTCTCTCTCTCTCTCTCTCTCTCTCTCTCTCTCTCTCTCTCTCTCTCTCTCTCTCTCTCTCTCTCTCTCTCTCTCTCTCTCTCTCTCTATATATATATATATATATATATATATATATATATAATCTACTACATTTTGGAGTAATTCACTTTGCATTTGGCAAAAAAAGTCCCTCTCGGCTTCTCTTTCGAAAATAATCTCAGATGCTCCAAAATTGTCAATATGATAATATATTTGGTTAGTGAAGTCTATATCTGACTTAACTTACAATGTTGGGTTTTGAGCATACAGACAACTTATGGATGGCTCATTTATCTTTATCATATCATTCTAAGGACATGTACTGAACTATCTTTTTGAGAAAAGAAATCTAAGGTAGAAAACTTAAAGTTTCACAAAATAGAGCCACCAAACAGCTCCCTAGTATGTATTTCTGTTTAGCAGATGAAGCCAAAAGTCAAAGTACTAAATACACTTTCCTCCGAAGCTTGAGCTTTGAATATGTGGCTAGTTTTCACCTCACAGAAAAGCCAAGCTTATTACATATTATGTCATATGCATAAGATCTGGTCTTATCACGCTGTCAGTCACCACACAATAATTGACAGAGACTATTTATTCCAAATTATGCACAAAGTTGGAACAGATCTAGAAGAGGATGTAATGTTTCGGAGAACGGACAAGATCAATGAAATGCTCATTTTACGCAAAACAGGCTGCCTTTGACTGCATTATGTGCCAGGAAGCACCTTAACTATGGAAAATCTGAAGAAGAAAATTAGAAGCTGAGTAGTTGGTTCTCCATGTGCAAAAATGAGGAGGAAACAGTTAATCTACCTCCTTTTACATCGTGACATGGCCAGAGAGGTATGAAATATGCTTTTACCTCTGTTCAATGCAAGTAGGTGATGCTAAGAACAATTATACTGACATGTTCAACGTGGAAAAGTCATTCTACTCAGAACTAGGAATTCTAGAAATGACCCCATTATGTATAGCATGGCCAACATTGGAAGCAGAAATAGGAGGTGCATTGGAGGGAAGGCCATTTCCACATTAAAGCTGAAACAACATTGTCTAGGAAAACGTCTTTGTGGTGCAGCCAAATTAATGTACTATACCTAGATGATTATCTAGATTTATTGACCTAACTAGACATTAAATTTGTAAATATTATGAAGCATCAAGGGCGCTGCATTCAACAGTGAATACAATACTTTTGCCAACAAAGAAATAATATATCTGATCATATCACTTGTCACTTAATAATCTCTGCATAGGGGACTGACAGTTCATATTTATCAATTTTCTCAAGGTTGATAATATACTTTCTTATACTCTTTCCATCCCCTTTTTTCTCCTTCTCACTCCATTTTGTACGACACTTTTTCCTATTTGGTCTATCCCAAAAAGACCAAAACCTTTTTATATTTGAAACTCTTTAGTACTAACATTTTCATTTACCATGATAACATGCTCTTATAGGGAATAACATGGCCACATGCCATGTTATAAACCACTAAATACTAAGGGGATCTTTGGTATGTGATATACACTTTTTGACAAGGAGGTACATTATATAGATTTAGTTTGTGTCAAAAGTTTTCTCTGTTTTATCTTAAACTCCATGTCTAACAAAACACCGTCATATAAAATGAAATGAAGAGAGCAGTTTCTACATTAATCAAAACCACATCTACTTAATACCGAAATTAATCTGTTACCTCTTTTGTAAATTGAGATCAATAATATTTGTTTATTAGAATTTTGTTTCCTTGAAATATTAATGTCAATCTAATCATTTTGAACACCCATAACTAATTTCCTTAATTTAGTTAACCAAATCAGATATCTGTAATTTATTTTTAGGAAACCAATTTATTATTACTTACTCCAAACATTAATTTGTTTCCTCATTTTGTACGTAAGATTGATTCATAGACATATCTCAACATTAGCAGTTACTTAATAATTAAGATTATTTTTCCTTATTACAGTCAATACCAATCTAATTACTTGATCTACTTATCCATTAATATTAGATACCTGTAATTCACCTTTTTTGCTTCACACGCACACACGCGAATTATTTTTACTTACGAATTCATAATTCTCTAAGAAATGTATCTTTTATAGGTAGAAACATATTCTTTGATAACCGCTTTTACAGGTAAAATATCTATGACGGAAATTAACCTTTTTACTCACAGTTATTTTGTTTCCCTATTTTATACCATAAGATTGACTACTATTAGATTTTTCTGCAAAACTTACTTTTTACAGGTAAAACTCCATTACTCTACCAATTTACTATTAGAATTTCACTTCCATATCGATCTAATTAGCTTGTTTCTTTGTTACATACTTGTAATTCATACTAATCCCTTATCTTAGTGAACAAATTGATTTCAGTAAGTTCAAGCTTAATTATTAAGAAACTAAATCATTTCATGAACCTTGGGATTATTTTGTTTCCTTATTTTAGAGAAATGTTTATTCCTATTCTAATTGCATGATTGCATCTTCTTGCCCTGTCTACAATTAAACAAGACAATGAATTTTAAATAAATAGGTTTAATTTTTTACTGAGGCATACTTGATTGACATGAAGTAAAAAAAATTCAACAAAAAAAGCATCCTAAGCAGTTCCAAAGCATGGTCACCAGTTAGTTTGTTCTTAAAAAATACAGAATGTCACTACTTCTTTTACATTAATAGCTATAAATGTGCATATAGCAACTATAAGGTTTGAAATCTCAAATTTAACATTGGATGATAAATTTCTGGCAATGTTAATGTCACTCGAAGTTACATGTTTTTACTTCCAAGCATTTAAACAACAAAACCAAATTATATGTACCTTATAATAAAGTCAACTTTTATTTTAAAATTTTAATCATAGTTAGTAAACCACATAATAACTTGTTTGTGACAAAAGGAAATGAGCTGGACAACAAGTAAAATGTGAAAAAGAAACCAAGAATTGAGTGTTAGCTCACCGGTAGAGCTGCTAAAAGTTTCGATTTCTCACCAGACCCATCATTTTCCCTACCCCCTTCCCCCCCCCCCCCCACACACACAAAAAAAAAACTCCTCAAAAATGAACAAAAAACAGATTGCTAAAATCGAATTACACCAAAAAATTGTGGAGATTAAATTGAACATTTTATTGTTGGTTTTAAGGAGAAAGGATACTTAATACTAATGCATAAAAGATAGTTGCTTAAATTCTGGCTTTTAGTGCATTTTCTATTCTTTTTTCCTGGTTAAAGCATAATATGGATCCTATTTTAAAATAACATTTACTTTTTTGTTTACTGTATTAACATGAATAGTGCATTGCTACATGACTACGTCAATGTCTCTAATAAAGAATGGTTAAAGAATTTTTAAAAAAAAAACAATTAGTAACGTTGCAAGAATTGATAGATTTAGGAGTTTCATAAAACTTTCAATGCCAAAAAAGTGAGAATACCAGAAAACTAAAATGGATGTTATATCAAAATTTCGAAAATTTTAACGTAATCAATTCTTGAGCATCTATGAAATGATAGAATAACCAAAGAAGCTCAAAACAACATGCGTAAGCCAGTACTTAAGGAGACCCTTTAACAGTAACCCAAGAAACAATACTTCTACCTTCTTTTTTGAAGAATTAACCCAAATAGCCGCCCACCCAACCACATAGCCGGTTGAGGTATAATATATGCATAATTTATGTATTATGTGCATAAGTATGTAAAATCAATGTATAATCTATGTATATGGCTAGAAAAAGTAAACAATGAATATCGCCGGCTATTTGTGTAAGGATCCCTTCTTCTTTTGAACAGGAGAAACAATACTTATACCTTGCAACACATTGCAATTGAGAAAAGGGTCGTCTCAGTTTTTTTACATTTTTGTTTTTGAGATATTTGTCAGTTGACTTCGAATTTTAAGGAGGGCTTAATATAGGGTTCTACGCTACATATTTCTCAAAGCAATGAAGTAGAGAAAACGAAAAATAAAAGATTGACAGAGTAGAATTGGATTAGTCTCTCCTTCACCCAACATCCCTTATGCATATTTTCGCTAAAATTCAGTCCTTTAGAGAAAAATAAGTGCCCAAAGTCAAACTCCTAATTAATAGCCCAACTAAGCTTCAAATCCGACTATTAGCCAGCTATATATCATGACAGCATGCAGAAAGAACAGAATATAAAGAAGTTTAAGGAATCTGTATTTAAGAGTTGAGCGGCAACTCAAGAGATATCTAAAAGGGAAAATACCAAAGACAGACAATTTTAAGTAGTTTCAGTTCTATATGCATATGCATGAAAATCAACTCTAACTAACATCACCAACACATAAACTTTTTTCTCTTCGCATGAGAGGGAGAGAGAGTTACATGGGGAGGGGGAAGGTCCCAGATCAGCAAATGAAGTTGCACCAAGAACTAACTAAAAACTATATCCATTAGAACTCGAGTTTATAGTAACATCTCAAGGAATGCTCATTGTCATTCCTGAATTAAAGGTGGTACTCTAATGGCCATAAATAAAAGTTTTGAGTGATGTCTCAAGCATTAAAACAGGAAAGGTTACCACAGGAGGCCTTTTAACAACAAAAAAGGAACAAAAAGTTTAAGATGTTCTGGATAGGAACTCATTAATTTCCAGCTGATTACAGGTATTCTTTCAGTTTTGATGTTTACCAGATGGTTTTGTCTTTTGCGAGGGTTTCTTAACCTTCTCAGCTTGCAACTCCAATACCTTCTCCGAAGGCTTTCGTTTCCTTTTCAAGCATGTTGTGCCTGTGTCCTCTGCAGCAGAATTATCAATGGCTGTATTAACTTATAAGAAAGTAAAAAAGATTAACTATAAGTTATCTACTATCAAGATTCATACATATGTGTAACTAAATTTCACATTCTCTTTCCATTGCAAGGTCAAATTAAGTTTTCCCAGATAAAGATACCTATTAGCACATTACGAAAGAAAAAATCCAAGGATTCCTAGCAGAACTACTGAGCAAATTGAACTCTTAACAGTTCTGCTTCAGTGTAGATGGTGACTTCCCTACATCTTCAGAGACCAAGCTGTGTTTTACAATTGATCTATAAGAGCAACTTCACTTGTTCAAATGGCATGATACAATTTCATAGCCTATTTTACAGGTTCTTAAGACAGAAGGTAGGAAGGGTCCATCAACAATGGGAAATCTGAGGCCTGACAACTATAAAGAATACATATTTGCTAATAAGAAGCCAAATCTTTGTTCGTTCTAAGTAAAGAGTTCCCATCATAACTTAACAGCAGAGGTCATTCATGAACAAAGAATAAAAATCACGTTTGCTGCATATATTTTCTATTAAAACAGATATCTTCTGTTCCCCCTCCAGTGGAATATGTGCTATATTTGAGTTAAATTTGTTATTTGTGTAATATTTGAGGACAGCGTCTTTCACGCACTACAAACACGCATAATAAAACATATAGACAAGTCGAATAGGGAAGATAAAACACAAAATGGTGATATGTTGAAAACTAAAAGACAAATACACTCAAAAAACAAACAAAACCTAAGATAACAAAGACAGAACAAAGGCAACTTTCAAGCCAATATAGACCTTTGAGTCATCTAATAGCAATATTAATTTCACTATCCAAGAAAAGTTCTTGAGATTGGGCATTCTCAAAAAAAATCTTGAGATTGGGATCTAGGCATAGTTGATTGGTATCCAAGAAAAAGTCCTGACACAAATTCTGCAAATATTGAAACATAAGCGTTAAACTTAGAGCTGGTAACCTTAGGAGGCTGTCATTTAGGACTGTCAACTGGGCAGTGGATATAGATTTTATCAACATTTTCTTTCACGTAACGTTCTTGAATCACAGGATTCATAATAGTTTGATTTATTTAAGGTATAATAAAAAATGTCTTGCCACCTTCAAAAGGACTGGACTCGTGATTCACTTGCCCATTTTGTCCAGCCTCTTCTGAAAGAGGGGATCCAGATTGGTTGCTCTCTCCTAGCTTTGAGGTACTACCAACACACTTGTCCTGCTGCTCTGGAGCATCAGGAATTGGATCAGCAGGCAAGAAGCAAATTTCATCTTGTGACATATCTGAATCACTGAAAGTTGAATCTTTCTCCACGCCAACAATATCAATATCTTCGTCCTCATTAGCATCTGACTCTTTAACCTGCAGCAGCATGTTCATATCAAAAAACAGAAAAAGAAAAGAATGAAGGACGCATTATCTATACTTCTTTCCTTTTCAAGAAGTTCAACAAGTAATACCCTCACCTTCTCAATTTCCGGATTGAGATCAAATTCATCTTCCCTCTCAACATACTCCTCGTTTTCTTCAAGTTCTTTGAAATCAGGAGCAAAAGCACTCCAATTCTCGGTGTAGTCTTTTGCCCAAATATAAACTACCCCAGCTAGCGAAACAGAGACAACAATAGGATGGACAGGATGCCAAGCTAGATCTATTATCGCTTCCTTTGGTCCTTCAAGAATTTTCACAAGATGACCGGCCCGATCCCAGATGTAGATCTTGTGCTCTCCTTTGTTGGCAGAACCACCAACAACCCACTCGCCATCACCACTAAAACATGGAGCCTTCCAGTGCACTCTGGTGACAGAATCCTGAAACTCCCGAAACAGCGCTAAACATTGCGCTCCAACAGCTTTCAGCTTCTCTACCCCTTCAAGCTCATTCAGGTCATTGGTTGCTTCATCTAGACCCGTAACTGCATTTTTTATGGGAAGAAGGTTCTCGTATATTCTTATTGTGCGATCATTTGAATTTGTTAAGAGATACTGTCCATTTCTGCTAAACACAATGTTCTTTATAACAGCGCTGCCTGGAACAAGAACTATACCACGAACTTGAACATTTTTATGGTCAATTATAAGTATTTCCCCTTTGGAGTTCCCCACATAAACCAGATCTCCATACTTATTAAAGCAAGCTGCAGTAGGAGAAAATGGGGCAGATCCATCTGAAGATTTATTTTTTGAAGTAGGAGCAAGTCCATTTCCTCCTTCAGTCGGCGAGACAGGGAGAACAGTCATGTTTCCTGTGTCCAAGTCAACAATCATGGGAGCAGATGAAAGGGGGCACACCAAGCAAATAGATGGAGTAGAGGACCCAGGATGTAGGCGAGCTTGTAAAGGGGTTTGCTGTAGAGTGGTCCGAGTTATCTTCTCTCCTTTGACCCACATCCCACAGCGTCAAGGACTTATCAGCAGCAGAGACAAGTATGCGGTGACCATACTTTGACCAACAAACACTTGTAATTGAGGCAACACACTCTTCGTCCTTGAATTCTTTTGCAATGCCTCTGGTCTCAAAATCCCAGATAAGGCAACTTCCATCAAAGCATCCAGCTGTAAAATTCAATGCATTTTAGGTTTCACAAACCAAGCATATCTTTCCTAAAAGTTATTAATCTAAAGCGACAACCAAAATCTTAAGCTTTTTAGCACCAACAAGATATCAACTGGTTTCAAGATATCAATTGATTATATTAATCTAATTAAACATGATGATTCAAAAAATAAAAAACAAGAATGGAAGCAAAAGAGCTACATGAACTACCGAATTATAGGAAATAATATTGAGATAGATCCACTGGACAAATGATTGGTTAAAGCGAAACTTTTTGACCAAAGGAAGCGTCAAATTTTGGCCTTTCATGACGCCCAAGAAAGCTGCATTACAATTATATAAAATTTATCTCTTAAAAAGTTTTTACATACCACTCTGCCTATGAATATTCTAACCCTGACCAAGCAAACACGATTCATAATAATGACAGAAAAAAAAAAAAAAATCAGCAAAACCAGTGTCAAAAGAAGAACCAAAACCTGCATAGTTCATGTTAGTTGTGTCAAAAGCACAATCAAAGGGGAAAACAAGTTCAGTTAAGAGTTATTCACATTATACCTGCAAGAAGGGTACCACGACGATTGAAGGCTATGCATTTCATGATCCCATTCTCCAAGTACTCTTCTATAACTTCAGGGAAATCTCCCTGCAATGGATCTTTATCCCAGAAAAGAACCCAAAAGAACAAAAGCAAATAGTAAGCATGCGATCAGAATTAAACACATAGCAAAAAGAAAAAAATTTAAACAGAAGAAAAGACTTCAAATTTATCCCTATGTATGTGCACCTATATTCATTCTTATCAAAATTTAACAAAAAGAAACCTAAAAAGAACAAGAGAAGAAACGAAAGCAGTATTTTTTTCATGGAATAAAATTAGTATAGAAGCTAAAATTGCTGAAGCTGCCCTTAGATGCTAAAGGGGTGTTTCTTCTTCTTTTTTTTCAAAGGCGGAAATTTAGCTTTTTGGTTAGCATAAACGAAACTAAAAAAACAACAACAACAACAACAATAACAGAAATTGGAGCACTGTGCAAATACAAAAGGTTAGAATACAGAAGCTGCGCCAAACATTATTGGGTTTCTTTTTTATCCTTTTTAAGATAAAAATTCACCTTTTTGTCATAATAAAATTTCAATCAAAAAGGCATGTATCTGTGCACCTGCATACATTCTTATCAGTACTTTCATGACGAAAAAATCCCAAAATATACGAAAATTTCAAAAAACAGAAATAAAAAAATAAGAATCTTTGTAGATGGGGTCTCAAGATTACCAATTATAGGGGCATTCATGGTGCAAAACAGAAGCTAAAAATGCTGAAGATGCGATTAATGTTGATGGGTTTCTTTAATTGCGGAGAAAAATTCAGCCTTTTGGCTAAAAGGGTTTATGTAACAAGTGTTGGTACACTGAGCTTCTGAAGTTGTACGCCACGGGAGAACAGAGCAACTGAGGGAGGTGAGCAGGTGGCAGGAGAGCTGAGGAGGAAGAGAGGGAAGAGAGAAAATACAAAGTACTTCTGAAGTGTGACTCTCAAAACTATGAGTAAGGGTTTTTAAACACCTTATTTATTGTCTTTTTTCTTTTCCTTTTTACTTTGGGATAATTTCATGAGTACTAAAGTAAATAATCATAATATCTTAAAGAAAATTTCGTTTAACAAGAAGACTGAATTTAGAAAATCTTAATATCCAATAGGAACATGTAAAAAAGAAAAATGTAGCATATTCTAAATTTGCACTGTATGCTTCATATATTAAAAGCGCACATTCTTTTATAGTTGCTCTAACATAAGTTCAATTTTCTAGTTTATCAAAAACAGAAATTCAGTATATGCCATAAGTTTAAAAAAAAAATTCGAATTATAATTTCAAATTTCAAATTTTCTCTCAATTATAGTCTAATACTATTAAGGAAACATCTAATTTGGAATAAAATAGCAACAATATTCTACTAATGCTTCCTTATCAAAATTAAATACACTATGAAATGTATACATTCGTTATATAAACATATGCTCAGTGGTTGCTCTTTCTTCATATCTTAGAGAATACAATAGGAAATATTATAATGAGAAGAATAAAACTGGGACTTATGTAAATGATATATCTTTAATGTTTTATCTTTAAAGAGATTGTTTATTAAAGTGACAACAGCCTAAAATAGATTATCAAAACAGTAGCTATGTGATATCTTCTTGTACAATCATCATATTTTTTCTTGATTCTAAAATTTATTGATATTTAACATAAAATTTAATGGGATAAAAATCACATAGGCAATTAGATTGATTTTTTTTCCTTTTATTTTGTTATAACTTCATATTTGTTAATTCTTTATATGTTCTTATTTGTTAAAGTATAAAATTATGATAACGAAATACTTCGTCAATTATTCACGATAAATATCTTAAAAGGTATAACTAAATCATAAGGAGAAAGTATTAAAAGACTAATAATTTATGGGTACTACTGTGGGTAAAGTGAATAAAGTTGGATAATAGTTTGTATGGTTGTTTAGGAATATATGTAAAATTTAAAGAACTTCTAATTTTTGATACCCAAATTTATTTTATGAGATAACAAATTTGCTATTCGAATGAAATTGACATGATATACATTCACTATAACAACATTTTTATATAACATACATTCACTATAAAGACCAAGTTTTCTCTAAACCAATTTTTTATGTTATGTTAAAATATATGTCATCTATAACAATATTTCACTATAGCATCAAAAAAATATCGGAACAAACGCGACGGTTATAGAGATGTTTGACTGTATTTGACTTTTATTAGTTTGAAATTGACACACATTTAACTTTTCCTTGTTCACATTAAATTCCTTAATTTCATTTTCGATGTATTAATGAACCACTTGCAATTAATATCCAATATTAGGGTTTAAATTGAAAAGATCATATACTTTAGTTACCATTTTGACAAAATTTATTCTCTTAGACAAAAAAGATAAAAGAATTTTGCAGTATCCATTGATATACGTTAGGGGTAAACAATTGACGATATTAGTTTGATGGCTTTTTAACATTGAGAGAAATGATCGGGAGGTGCTCCAAAATTTGGAAAAATTTAGAGAGACGACTTCACTTTTCACCAATTTTAAATAGTATTCACTAGTAAAGTTTAATTTTGATTCACTTTTCATCCTAAATCTATCCAATCTATCTTGACCTCAGTAAATTGAAGTTGGTTAGATCAATTGGATTATGGTATCTCAATCATTTTAATTTTTTTCAAATTTGATTAATCCTACATTTTCTATATCCTTAACTTTTACAACTTTATTATTTGATTATAAAAAAAACTCATAAGCACATAAAAATTGTATAAACCAAATTTGGAAATAACAATGTAACTTATCCCAGTTACCTTGACGGAGAAACCGAGCCATTGATGATAGTCTACACTTTTAGCAGAAAGAAACTTGTTACACAGTTCTCGAGAATATAAAGAGACTTCTGTTTATCACGTCGTTATATTCGACGGTAATCTCAACGACATTCACAACTTGACAAGGCCTTGAGCTTGAACGGGTCTTGGAATCGAACTCTTGAATTCACCAACAAATCTCAAACCTAAGAATCAATTCCAATGTAGTTCTTAAAAATGGTTAAATCACGCTAAATCTTTGTTGCCTCTTTATTTGTCATGATATTATGTAAAAGTAGAAGGGTCGGAAGGAGTTACTCTACTTTCGATGTGGGAAAACAAAGTCAATTTCTCATAGGACTCCACTTTCTTTTATTCTAGCGCTCAAGTAATTATTACGTTAATCTATTTTTATAGGAAACAACTAAAGTAATATGATTTCTTTCATGAGTTAATAAATGAGTCAAATTAAAGTACTATTTGGTGGAAAATGATATTAAATTAAATTATAAAAATAAGCCTTATTAAAAATGCTTATGACGTCTTAGATATATATTAGTAGGCGTTTGGACATGAATTCCAAAATATTTTTTCAAATTTGAAATTTCACTAAAACTTAAATTGAAAATAAAGTTGTGTTTGGTTATAATTCTTGCAACATATTTGGATGTCTTTTTTTTCAAAATCATGAATCATGATTTATACCCACAATTTATAAAAAAAATATCAAAACCACCCTAATTTGATCATCTTGCTTGAAACAAACAATCAAATATGCTATTGTTTAACTGTTATCATATTCTGCTTTACTGCAACACACAAAAAATGCAAAATTAATATCACACGCTCTAATTCTACTGACACACAGAAAAGGTGCAAAAGCATACATAGCCATATATTTCTCATAACCATATAATCAAACTTCTAGTAGGCTGAGTTCAAGAATCAACTAGGACTTGTGGGAAAGACAGCCGCACACTTTGGTGAGAAGAGAACCTATTGCTTGCGTTTTGTGTTTCTGACTTTATGCAAGGGAAAGTGGGTAGTTGATGGTTACCTAGCTTAATAGCTGATGGGGTCTTTTTAAATAGGGTAAATTTGTAAAACTAAAAAATAGCAATCTTCCAATATTGAAAAACTGGTGACAAGTTTTTTAAATTTGAAAATTGTCACGACCCCAAATTCCCTCCGTAGGATATCGTGATTGCACCTAATCTCTAAAACTAGGTAAGCCTAACAATGCGGAATAATAATAAATATCTGAAATAAATAAACTACAATTCAAATAATTTCAACTCTTAAAATTTGGTAGAAATAAATCACAAGCTTCTAAGAATTTGCTTCTCAATGTCTCATATATTAAGGTCTAAATAAAATATAAGGAAGCAACATAAAATGATAGAAGGGGACTCCGGAGTCTGCGGACGCTGGCAGATATACCTCGAAGTCTCCGTGCGCAAGTAACTCACTGACGTCTAGGCTGGTAAAATGTACCTGGATCTGCACAAAAAGATGTGCAGAAGCGTAGTATGAGTACACTACAGCGGTACCCAGTAAGTGTCAAGCCTAACCTCGGTAGAGTAGTGACGAGGTCAGGTGAGGCCCTACTGGAATATAATAATGGCATGGTAAAATGTTTAACAATATAGTAAAATCAAATGACAATGAAAATGAATCAAATAGTATGTCACATTTAATGACACCAAATAATTGCAAATAATATCTCGTGGAATCAAAAGAAAATTTCTTTCAACTTTATAAAAATCACAACAATTAATCGAAGGCAACTATGGCCATAAATCAATATCAACAAGGGCACTACCGAGGTACCGCCTCGTAGTCCCAAATTATAAATAATTTCACAATATCTCATTTCCTTATATCACCGCGGGAGCCTTCACGATTTATTTAAAGAAAATATTTTTCCCGAAATAGCATCCCGTATTTTAGCCACCCTTATCACACCACATGACTTCTAGTAGTCACCCCTACTAGCCACGCGTATCAAGCCACTCTTATCTCACCGTATGCATTTCAATACCCAGACCTTATACCACCGCATGCGTATTAATATCACAATATATCACAATTTGCACCTCAAGTGCCCAATATTTCAATTTTTCACAATAAATCAACAACAATATTTTTCAATAATAAAGAGCTCACGGCTCATGCCAGAATAATCCAACAATAATAATTTTTCTACAATAAAGAGCTCACGGCTCCATCAGAATGAATATCAAAAAATCGTACGAAAATATTCAAGAATAAATAATTCGGGAAGATAATATTTCAAATTTTTAATACGTTGCTTCAATATCAAATTTAAAAATGTCAAATACTTCATATTAATAATTTTTAATTTAAAAAAAAACAACCTTCAAATAATGCACAGTATAAAAGAAACCAAGTTTTAATTAAACAGGTAAATCAATTAGCAGAAAAAGGTCAAACAAATTTAAAATATATATATCTCAGATCAATGATGAAGAATATAACAAGATAAAATAATTTAATAAATGCGCAACACTGATTTACACAATTTAAAAATATAATCTTTCACATATAGCCCGTGTACACACTCATCACCTCGTGTACATGACTTTCAACACATTTCAATAATCACATTAATATCAAATCTAAGGGAAATTTCCCCCACACAAGGTTAGACAAGTCACTTACCTCGACTTGCTCCAATTTAACCAAGTATTATGCTTTTTCCTCGATTTTCTGACTCCGATCGACTCGTATCTAGTTATAATTAATTCGATACACTCAACAAAAATTATAGAATTAATTCTATAGGAAAATACTATATTTTTCAATAAAAATTCGAAATTAACTCAAAAATGGCATGTCTCGGAATCCGGCGAAAGTTACGAAATATGAACGCCCATTCAACAACGAGTCTAACCATACCAAAATGACTAAATTCCAATAACGATTCGACCCTCAAATCCACAAATCTATCCAAGAGGGTTTTCAAAAATTTTCAACTTAAATCACTAATTAAATGTTAAAAACAGTGATGGATTCGGGTAATCTAACCAAGATTAGGTTAAGAACACTTATCCCATTGTTTTTTCTTGAAGATATATCAAAAATCGCCTCTGCTCAAGCTCCAAGTTATTAAAAATGGCGAATGGGACGAAACCCCCCTGATTTTATAACTTACAGATCTGTCCAGGGTGACCTCGATCATGGGGTCTGATCCTGGACCTCGATCATAGGAGTACGATCATGGGGAGTCCGATTAAGGGGAGTCCGATCATGGTCCTTGATCATGGACCTCGGTCATGGCCTTCGATCATAGCTTCGATCATGGCCCTCGACCCTGGGGCTCGATCACAGCCATCAATCCTGGCTATCGATCATGGCTTCGATCTTTATGGCCTTCGATCACTGGCCTTGGTCATAGCCCTCGATCCTGGGCCTTTGATCAGTGGCCTTCGATCACTGGCCTTGGTCATAGCCCTCGATCCTGGGCATTCGATCACTGGCCTTCGATCACTGGCCTTCGAGCCTCGGCTTGATTTCTGGGGGCTCGATTGCACAGCAGAAGAAAATTTGCAGCAGCTTTTGCAACAGCTGTTTAAGTCCCATTTTTGATCCATTAACCATCTGAAACTCACCCGAGGCCCTCGGGACTTCAACCAAATATACCAACAAGTCCTAAAACATCATACGAACTTATTTGAAATCTCAAATTACATAAAATAACGCTAAAACCATGAATTATGCTCCAATTCAAGCTTAATGAAACTTAAAATTTTAACTTCTACATTCGATGTCTAAACCTATCAAATCAAGTCCGACTGACCTCAAATTTTGCACACAAGTCATAAATGACATAACGGAGCTGTGAAAATTTTCAGAACTGGATTCTAACCAGTACCTCAGCTGACAGAATGAACAATGCTGGAGATAGGGGATCCCCTTGTTTCACACCCCTTGTCGACTTAAAGAACCCTGAGGACTGCCCATTCACCAATACTGAATACTAATACTGAATACCAGTTATTTGACATCAAGTTCCACACCATGTTGATGAAGTGTTCAGAAAATCCCATCTTCCTTAGCACATGCAATAAGTACTTCCATGAGACCCTATCATAGGCCTTAGCCATATCAAGCTTGATCACCACATTAGCTGGCTTTCCCCTTAACCTTATGTCAGTGACAATTTCTTGAGTCAATAAGATGTTCTCAAATATACTCATACCCTTTACAAATCCGGATTGATTAGGAGCTATTAGATATGGCAAAAAAATCTTCAATCTGTCATGTAACACCCTAGACAAAACCTTGTTAATGAAGTTGCTCAAACTAATAGGTCTTAAGTGAGAGAAGGTCTCAATTCTAGGTTTCTTGGGCAGTAACACTAGATTGGTGTGAGTGATAGATTTAGGCAATACAGCTCCTCCATAGAAGTGTAGCACCATGTTGTGTATATCAGCACCAATAACATCCCAGCATGTTTGATAAAACAAGCCAGTGAATCCATCAGGGCCACTAGCACTCTCCCCACTAAGCTCAAAAATTGCTGCCCTTACTTCTTCAATTGTTGGCAATCTGCTAAGTTCCAAATTATGATCCATAGTGACCATTGAAGATACATTATTAAGCAAGGGAAATTCAGAAGCGTGATCTTCATTTGTGAACTGTTTTTGATAGAAGTCCACTGCAGTTGTAGCCAATTGCTCCTCGTCTTCAATCCATACCCCACTGCCACTTTTGATCCTCTTCAATTGCAATTTCTTTCTTTTGACATTGACATGGTTGTGAAAGAAACTTGTATTCCTATTTCCTTCAGCAAACCAAGTCATCCCAGTTTTTTGCTTCCAATACTGCTCCTCAATATTCAAGTATTTCTTCAATTCAGATTGAGCCTTTTGAAGCACAATCCTATTCTCAGTTGTAGGCTCTTCTTCAAACAACATCTCCTTCACCCTAACAATGTCCTCCAAAATAGCCAATTGCTTGAAGATATCACCAAATGTTTCCCTATTCCATTTTGAGAGTGCTGCCTTCACCCTCTTGATATTCTGCTTGAACATCAAAAACGGATCCCCTATGAAATCAGCTTCCCAATTCTGCCTCACCACATCCATAAATGTAGCATGCTTTGTCCAAAAGTTCAAGAATCTGAAAGGCTTGACAAAATTGGTTGTCTACACCCCACATGTCATTAGCAATGGTGCATGATCTGATCCAGTTCTGATTAGATGCTCAACTTCAATAGTTGGCAACATGTTTTGAAATGACAAATTCACAAAGATCCTATCCAATCTCTTGAATATACACTCAGCATTAGATCTCCCATTCCACCATGTGAATGGACTTCCTTTGTACCCTTGCTCAAACAAACCACAAAAGTTTACACAAAATACAAAATCCTTATATTTAGGAGGGTGTACTGGAAGTCCCCCTATTTTCTCATCTTCGTGCAATATCACATTGAAATCCCCTCCTACCAACCATGGTAATTCCATATCACTTGCTAAATAACACAAGTGATCCCACAAATCCAACCTCTCCATTACTGAACATTTTGCATAAACAAATGTCATCATCATGTGCTGCCCCAGGTCATGGTGAAACACTCTCACAGTCACATGTTGCTCACTATCCTCCACTAATTCCCATTCCACCACTGCATCGAAGAACAACCATATTTGCCCATTAATATTTGTATAAGCAGTCTCCATATTCAACCTCATTTTATATCTATCAATGAGTCCCTTCTTTTGAAAAGGCTCCATCAATGCAACTACAAAAAAATTATGCTCCCTATTCATATTGATCACCCTAGGAAAGGCTTGTTGTGTATTCACAAACCTTATATTCCATGTTAATGTTTTGATCATCATCTAGATAGAGAAGCTGCCCTTCTGGGCATTATTCTTGAAGGTTGTGGTGGATCTTTACTCTGATTCTTCTTAGTTTTTTTACCTCCTTTAGCACTAGTTGTGGGTGATAAATCCCCTTCCCTAGCCACTTGTTTGAAGTTTTTGGCAGTTGATTCATCATCTCCTACATCCTCCATTGGATTTTGTCTCAATAAGTCTTCATCAATTGGTGTCACATTGTGTGTAATTAAATCATGTAAATGTTGTAGAGGAGTCTTAGTTAGAACATTAAGATGTAGTTGCATGGTTTGATCAGTGCCAGATTCCATAGGCACTTCCTCTATTTCCCCGGATGCTCTTGGAATAATTGCCCGCTCATCAGCATGTTTATACTCCTTGAATTGTAGCTCATGGACATACGCCGGAACACCATCTACATAGGCCAAAATCTCTCCAGTGGCTCTAAGGTTGGGGTTTACTGTAGCTGCCTCATCAGGTGAACCTGGCTTTAAGCCTGGCATCGCCTGCCTAATGTCTGGGGAGCCTGGCGTCACCAGCCTATCACCAGGTGAGCCTGGCTTTAGGCCTGGTGTCGCCAGTCTATCGCCCGGTGAGCCTGGATTTAGGTCTGGCGTCGCCAGCCTATCGCCAGGTGAGCTTGGATTGTTGTCCTTCTTCACCTTGTCTTCTATTGTCTTTGTTTTGCCCAGCTGATCATTCTTAACCTCAACTGCATCGCTCCATAAAACCTTTGTAGAGTTTACCTCATCAAGATCCTCCATCTGCCCAGTATCTTTAAAAGTTTGAGATGGAATCGCATGACAAGGTTGGTTTGTGGTCACATTGAGTTTTTTTAGCTCCTCTTTGCTAGTCCCAAACCTTCTATGAACCCCGTCGATTGTGGACTGGATCCCAGGAGGAGTAGGACCATCTTTAGAACTGAAGACTGGTTTTTCCCCCACCAAAACCAGTTGGTTGTTCTCGTTTATATCACTTTGTTTCTCCTCTAATACTGCAAATTTATTCCTTGTTTGAACCTTGTTTGTCTGATCTTCTTCGACCTCCATCAGTGGAAAGTTATTGTGCACCTGCTGTACACCAGCATTCACTAGCACGATTGCATTGCCAGTTTTCCCTTGTACCTGGGTTTTGTTATTTTTGTTGGTTCCCCAATTATCCCGAACTTCCTTCCACTATGCACCTACGTTCCCGACTACTTTTCCACTCGTGAGAATCATTAAAGGGGTAATGTGATTTTTGGTTTTTCCTTGTTCATCAGCAGCAGAATTCCAGTTGTTCAACCCAGCAAGATCATTCCTTTTCTTGCTGCTTCGATTCTCAATAAGCTCAGGGTGCAAACGCCAACATTCAATTTCATCATGTCCTTGTAGTTTACACTCCTTACAATATTTTGGTAGCATGTCATACTGACTTCTCACCCATTCTATTCAAACACCATCAGAAGCTTCATCATCAATATCCAATCGCACCTTTTTAGGTAGTTCGACCAACAAATCGACAAGAACTTTTACTCTGGCGCAACTCGGCCTAGTTTTGTTTGTAGTTGCCGCGTCAAGACACACTGGCCTTCCCACAGCTGTAGCCAAAGAAAACAGAGTTTCCTTTACAAAAATGGTAGGCAGCAGTCCAGGAAAAGAAATCCACGCTATCACCATCGGAGTTTCTTCACCCGCCTTAAATTTTGCATCGTAGATAAGAGTACGCAATTGGTATTCGTACCCTTCTTTGGCTTTGATGTAGTACATACTCTTCGATGTGAAATCGAGGAAATCTTGCCATAGAGTAAATCTAATTAACACATGACGATCTCTAAGGAATCCGATATTACACTCACCTTTGATACCACATTGAGTTGGAATTATTCAACGAAGCTCGTGAATCTCCGGAGAACCATATGAAAGCTTGCCAACGACGGCATATTGAAGACCTTCAATCATGTCCATTCTCTCTACTTCTGCCTATGTGAATTTAACCACTGGTTGGCCATTTAAATACACTGCTCGTCATAATGGAATGGGTTGAATTGAAGCTGCAGCAGTAGCCATCGCTGGAGGATTTAAAGAATTTGGTTTCAAAATCTTAGAGTAATCTAGAGGGCCTGGGTTGGAGTTAGTTGTTTTATGTTGTTGTGCAAAGCTGGGGGAGGGTAGACTAGTCGAAAAATCCGGCTGGTCGCCGGCCATTGTGGCCATTGAAGCCTAAAGCTCCAGCTTTGTCCGCGATGAACAGTGACGAAGTCACTGTTCACGGTACTGTTTGGCACTGCTCACTGCTACAGTGACGGCGGAAATTTTTTAGGTCTTGAGTTGGAGAAGCTCTACACACCGTGTTCACTTTATAATCTCAGGTTTTAGTCGTCTATCGCACTCTAATTTACTGTACTTTAATTGAGTTTGAGCCTTAATCGCTAGTGTTTTGCACTAATTATATGTTTAATACATTGTAGGAGTGATTTCTAGCTATGTAGATGTTATGAGATGAATTCACGCTATTTTGGAGCTTTGAAGTTTGAGTAAAACCCAAGGATTAAGTTGGAATCGAGTTCGGGGATCAACGGACACTAGTGCATTCAAAAAGAGAAATGAAGAATCGAGCCGGACGTCACCCAGGTGCGCGACCGCGCACTGGGCGCACATAGGAGGCAGAACACTACGCAGAGTGTGCGGCCTAATGCGTGAGCACCATCCCAGGTGCGCGGCCACACACGTCCTGTCCGGGAAAAGTCCTACTTCGTAAAGGAGAAGGTGTGTTTGTTTAGGACCGACCCTACTTGGTATATATACATGGAAAAATGGTATTTTGGGGACTTTTGACATATCTAAGACCTAAGGAGGCTAAGAAGAAGTGGTAGAAGCAAGAGCCCAAGGATTTCATGATTCAATCCTCACTCAAGACAAGGGTTTGGATCTTTTATGCTTTCCTTTAACTTAAACTTATTTGTGATGAATTACTCCATATCTATGGAGTAGTTCTCTTTAAGGATTGATAGATTTGGTGTATTGGGAATTGTTTGTGGATATTAACTCTAGTTTTTATATATTGAATCGTTTTGGATATTTTAATTGTTGCATCTATTTTCACATGTTCATGTAATTGAAAGAGGCATAACTTGTGATGTTTTTGTATTATCTTGTTGGTTAAATTCATTGATTCTTCTTAGTAATATAAAGAGGCTAGTTGAATTATTGTTTAGACTTAGTTAGGAGGATAATCGAAAGCGGTTCTCCTAAAGACCAATCCATTACGAATTCTTGCATATCTTCACCGAGCTTAACTTAGTTCTTATTATGAGGTTGAGACTTAATCAAGAGAGGGGTTTCTACTGAACGTTTTAACCAATAATAGAGTGAATTCGAGAGACTCACTTGAACCTTAGAAGTAAATCGACTAGAGTTAAATCCCAGACAAGTGTCTTGCACCTATCCAATCAACCCCTAATTTCTCCCATTGATATCTTCATTTCTCTGATGCAATTGTCATTCGTCAATAGTTTAAACTCTTAGTTAAATTTTAGTTTGAATCACACAAATCTCAATTGTTGATCATCTTGGATAACAATCAAGCTATAAACTACAAAAATACTGTTTAACTGCAATCCCTGTGGATATAATATTTTATTATACTATATTCGACTAGCGAGCATATTTAATTCTGTGTTTTGCGCTCGTCAAACTCTTCCTGCTAATACTGAGAGAAATTCAAAAGAGACAATAAACGCAGTGTCTTTGAGGAGTGGGCACCTATTGGAGGATTCCAGGGTAAAACAAAAGGATGGGTTGATTGAAGGACTTGTAGAGATTGTGGAGGAACAGAAAAATAGCAACTTTCAAGAAGGTGAAGTGATGGTAGATAATGGTCTGAGGAAGAAAGGGAAGACTAGAGCTCAAAAGAAGAAGAAATATGAGAATTCAATGAATGAGGAGACTGAGGAAAGCAAATACATGTCTTCTCTACCTTTCCCTCAGAAGCAGAGAAGAGAGAATCTAGACAAACAATTTAGGCATTTTCTAGACGTGCTCAAGCAGGTGCATGTTAATCTACCATTCACAGAAGTGCTTTCACAGATGCCGGCAAATGCTAAGTTCCTGAAGAAGATATTTTCCAACAAGCAAAAAGTGGAAGAGACATTGGTTGTCAAGCTCACAGAGCATTGCAATGCTATTTTGCAAAATAAGCTCCCTCAAAAGTGTGAAGATCCAAAGAGTTTTACTATACCTTGCTCTTTAGGAAGTACTAAGTCTGAAAAATCTTTGTGTGATATGTGTGCTTCTATTAATCTTATGCCTTTGTCTATTTTCAGGAAATTGGAGGAAGATATTGGAGAAATCAGGTCAATACCTGTGTCTTTACAGCTGGCAGATCGGACTACAATCATCCCTGAAGGAATAGTGGAAGATGTACTAGTTCAGGTGGATAAATTTGTGTTCTCTGTGGACTTCATCGTGGTGAATATGGAAGAGAATAGGGAGATCCCTCTTACTCTAGGGAGACCCTGTTTGACTACTAGCAGAGTGATTTTGGACACTCAAGAAAGGCAGCTCATGCTCATAGTGGGGGAAGAAAGGGTGGTCTTCAAGATATAAAGAGCACTGGGGGCCTTAAAAGAATGAGCTGGAGAGAATAAGCATGATAAGTGTAGGGTGTACTCAAAAAAGGCAGAGAAAAAACTCTCAGCATGGATGTGTGCACTGGTTCGGCACGTGCAAAGTAGATATCGACTTCGATTCAGACCCAGACCAGATGATTCAGGAAAGTTCCTTTACCTCTTACTTTTTATTTGTGTGTCATGGGGACATGCCACAATTTAAAGTGTGGGGTAGGGATGTAAATATGTACATGTGTGTTTGTTTTCTTTTGTTTTATTTGGATTTTTTTTTACTTTTCCCGACGATGGATTTCCTCGACCATCTTCTTGAGGGATAAAAGTCGAAGAAAAAAATATTTTATTTTTCTTAGGTAGTGTAACAATTCTCCCTTGATTTTTCTTTGTACCGCGGTTCTTTTTCAAGGGTTTTGCTTGAACCGAGTATAGTTGATGCGCCCCTTTTCTATCGAAAGCGGGTTTCGACATGTGACAACTCTTTTAAGTGGGTATTAAAAGAGAAGAGTCATCACCTAATGATTTTAAAGTGCGTTAAGGCACCTGTTTACAAATAACTCTATTCAATTTGTCTATGTTACCAAAGATCGGGTAAGGGCTCAAATTACCTCGTGTTACGCACTCTTCGAGCTCGGTCCACAACTGTGGGTCCCGGGCAAAGTTTATGCTACATGGGACTATCGGATTATAATTGTCCTATGTGATCATATAAGTAAGGGAAGACAAGGAATTTAAAGGTTCTACTAAAATATAAACAAGTGTAAAGAAGATCCCACATGAATTAAACTATATAAATAATCAACACAAGTCTTTGGAGGTTACAGGATATAATTTAATTATTCTAAGTTCAAGAGACGAAGTTGTCACGACCCAAAATCCCACCACAGGCATCGTGATGGCACCTAGTCTCTAAGACTAGGTAAGCCGATTTCTTTAACATTTTGAAGCCATTTTTTTTGAATTAAAATCTAACAGCGGAAATAATTACAATACACAACCTCCCAAGACTGGTAGTACTGAGTCACGAACTCTAACTGAATACATGGAATGATCACGAGGACCGAATATACAATACTGTTTGATTACAAATTAACAGTACAATGAAATGAAAAGACTCCAAGGGACTGCGACGGCCAAGTAGCTCTACCTTGAATCCTTATAATCGCGCTTTAACTCTGATCAAGTCCGATATCTTCAATACCTGGCTCTGCACAAAAATGTGCAGAAGTATAGTATGAGTACGCCATGGTCGGTACCCAGTAAGTATCAAGACTAACCTTAATGGAGTAGAGACGAGGTACAGTCAAGACACTCACTAGTCTAATAACCTGTGCAATATAATATACAAAATAATAGGAAACAAATAACAATAGGACAACATGGAACAAATAGTGATATGCACAATAGACAACAATAATACCATTAATACCACTCAACAATTAATAAACACAAGTACACCCAATTAAATCAAGTCCTTCAAATAAATATCTTTCATATATAATTCTTCCAGATAACTCTCTTTAAAATATAGTTTTCTCAAATAATTATTTTTCAAATATAATTCTTTCAATAAATCTTTTCAATTATAATTTTCTCAAATAAATATCTTTCATATAATACTTTCTAAGTAAAAATCCTTCCAAATAAATATTTTGAATATAATTCTTTCAATTAAAAAGTCACTATGTGACACCTCATTTCATAATCATAAAAATACGGGTCTCAGCCCATTTTCATATTTTTTGTAAACACGGGTCTCAACCCATTTTCATATTTCCACTGCACCTCGTGCCCATAATTAAATCATCATATTTTCTCGGCACCTCGTGCCCTCATTTCATATCACAACTGCACTGACAATTCACGTGCCAATTATCATTATTATTTCATCACAGCACGTCGTGCCCACATTTCATATCACAACTGCACGGGCAATTCACGTGCTAAATATTCTCATTATTTACTCACGGCACCTCGTACTCACATTTTATTTTATAATCCGCCTGACAATAGCCACAGGCTCTCAATTTCAACATAAATCAGATTGTTATCAATTTACCAACAACAAGACAAGTTCACAAAGTATAGAACTAAACACAAGAAAATCACAACATCACATAAAAATTATCAACACCACAACCCCATATCATCACATATTATCCCTGACAATAGCCACCCTTATCGCTCCTATTGCCACCCTTATCGCTCCTATAGCCACCCTTATCGCTCCGCCCAGATAATATTCCAACAAACACAACAACAGTGAAATGCCACCCTTATACCCACATAATATCAACGATGAAATGCCACCCTTATCTCTCCAAAATAGTAACTCACACAAAACAATAATTTACACGGGAAATTAACACGACAATATAATAATATCAATTCATATCACAATTTGCCCAATGGCCACAACCAAATTCCAAAAATATAACAAAATTAATTAATTTCACAACAAATAGCCCAAGGCTCCACACAATATATATAACACCCAAAAATAATTAATTGAGATAGAAATTACTCAGCATAAAAAAAAATCTTCATTAATGCAAATTTAGATAATTATATTAACATTTATTCTTAAGCTCGCTTAAATTAATTATTTGCATAAGAAGATTCATATTGCAATTAATTTTCAAGAAATATTAAATCAACAATACTCACGAAATTTCTTAAATATTTCAAGTAACAATCACATCAAATTATCATATAAAATAAATTCAACAATAAGGATTTAGGCATGGCAAACAGATGATTTAATAATTTCCTACAATTTTCCAATTTACTACGCAATAATGCCTAAGACTTTATTTCAATGAATTTTGCACGTATAAACCCGAGTACGTACTTGTCACCTCGCGTACACGGCTTTTCACATTTCACAAATGGTACGTAAGACTCAATGCCTAAGGGGTAATTCCCCCACTCGAGGTTAAGCAAGACACTTACCTTTTTGAAGTTAGGCTAATATTTTAAAATAGCCTTCTTGCTTGAATTGGCCTCCAGACAGCTCAAATCTATCCAAATTAATTGTATAACTTCATTAAAATTCATCGGAAATAATTCCGGATAATAATACGTCGACTTAAAATTTTATTCCAAAAAGTCAACAAAAGTCAACGTGGGGCTCGCCCCTCGGGACCCGGCATAATTTTCATGAAATCCGAATACCCATTTTGATACGAGTTCAACCATACCAATTTTATCGAATTCCAATAACAACTCGACCTCCAAATCTTAAATTTTCGTTTTTGGAAGATTTTGTAAAAATTTTGATTTCTTCTATTTAAATCCGAATTAAATAATGAATATAATCATAGATTCATTAAATATAATCACTTTAGGATATAGAACACTTACCCCAGTCGAAGTCGTGAAGAAATTCTCAAAATCGCCCAAAATCCGAGCTCCAAAAATTCCAATCGAAAATGAAGAAATGACAGATTTTCAATCCTTAAGTTTCTGCCCAGGTTCGCATTTGCGGACAAAAACTTTGCATTTGCGAATGAACAGTACCTCACATGAACAGTGTTTTCGCAATTGCCATAAATGGTTCGCAATTGCGAATAAACAGTGTTTTCGCAATTGCCATAAATGGTTCGCAATTGCGAATGAACAATATTTTTGCAATTGCCATAAATGGTTCGCAATTGCGAATGAACAGTGTTTCACTAGAAACCAGCAAACTCAAACTTCTCCGAAATAATCCGAAACTACCCTGAAACTCATCCGGAACCTCCCGGACACAAACTATATATGAATTTCAATCATAAAACATGCTACGGACCTGCTCGCGCACTCAACAAACTGAAAGGAGGTCGTCTTGACCCGATATTGACCATGGTCAAACTCCCAAATTTCTTAACTTTACTAGTCTTTCAACCAATGATCCAAAAATACACCTAAGCCCCTCGAGACCCGTCAAATCATACCAACAAGTCCTAAAATATCATACGAACTTAGTCAAAACTTCAAATTACATCGAAAAATGCTAGAATCACAAATCATACCCCAATTCAAGCTTAATAAAATTAAAAAATTCCAACTTCTACATTTAATGCTGAAACCTATCAAATCACGTCCGATTGATCTCAAATTTTGCACACAAATCATAAATGACATAACGGACCTATACAAATTTTCAGAACCGGATTCTGAACCCGATATCAAAAAGTCAACTCCCCGGTCAAATTTTCAAAAATTCTATTTTCGCCATTTCAAGCTAAATTCCACTACGGACTTCCAAATAATTTTTCGGACACGCTCCTACGTCCAAAATCATCATACAGAGCTATTGGAATCATGATAATTTGAATCCGAGATCGTTTACTCAAACGTCAATTCTCCGGTCAACTCTTTCCATTTATGCTTCTAAATAAAGATTGTTCTTTTAATTTAATTCTGAATCTTCAGTAAATTAAACTCGACCACACCGTGGGTCATAATACATATTGCGAAGCTGCTCGAGACCTTAAGTCACTGAATGGGACGTTAATTCTTAAAACGATATGTCGGGTCGTTATAGAAGTGAGAACAATAAACATATAAAATAGGAGGGGAGGGGGGATCCTATGTTTTTTAGCCTAAAGGATCACCCCGTGCAATATAAATAATACTTCGCAACTCCCTTAGGGTAGGGGTTGCTCATATTATTCAGCGGGCACAAACTATTATCTCCCGCTACCCAATTACTATGTTAAAGTTGTTTACTTAAAGTATTCTAATTCAATTTTAGATTGTGTCATATGCGCGTGCTACTCGTCCATTGCCTATTGTCTATAAGGCTTTGGACCTATTATTTGGGTGGTTCTAGACTTTACTTAGGATGCTCAAAATGATAAAACTAGTCGCACATTCAAAATATGTAGGACTTCATATAAAGAAAATAAATGGCTCAAGTTAGCCTCCACACATAAGCAACAAATGCACGCGGGTAGATTAGGCAGTAGACAGTTAAGATGCACTAGAGTCGTTGAGTCCTATAAGCATGGTTTCTATATAATTCTAATTTTCAGTATTGTACAAGCAGTACTGCAACTTTAGACTAACAAATTTACAGCTTATAAGTATTTCAAATCTTATAGGCATGATATCTAAATTGTTTGCACAATGAGGCAGTAAAACAGTTTGAAACCTCATAATTAACAGCGTTTGATTTATAGACATGCTTCTTAGATGAGTGAGAGTATTCTATAGGCAGGATTTCTAGCAGTTGGCATTCGAACTTGATTTTATAATACTTTATCCCTATAGGCATGTCGTCTAGGTGGGCAGTATAACGAAAGAAACGAACGTAATTGACTAATTAATTAAAACCCTATAGTCATGATATATAGATGAGCATTAGCGAAGGCAATGTATTACTGCATCCTATAGACATGTTGTCTAATAATTAAACAAGTAGTTATTAGCGTTGATTTCTATAGACATCTTGTCTAATAGCGCAAAGAAGTAAAAGTGGAAACAAATAAAATATTTACTTAAACTAACATGCTTTGGATAGCGTGCATGTATTAGACAAGTTAAATAAAGTATATGATTTTCTATAAGCATGATTTCTATCAGTGTATATAAATAAAGCACGTTAAACAAAATAGCAAATAAAGCACGTAGATCCTATATGCATGTTTTTTACCCTTTTATGCAAGAATAGAGTATACCCGTTTTTCCCAATTTCAATAATTCCCCAATTGTTTGTTTACAAATTATTACAGGCCCATAATGAAATAATACATACTTAAAGATGATAAAATATGGACTGAAACAAGTACATGCCCACTAAGGCAATTACAAGCCCAATACAAAGTAACTCAGGGATATCCCCAGGCCTTCTTACTTCCCAAACAAAACAGCAGGCCCAACGATAGGCTCACAAAAACAACTAGAGTGCCCCTGAATCCAGTGCCCAAGTCCAAGTACACATATGGCCCCCTTCCATGCCCAACAAAATAAATTACTTACCCAAATGGATGTCGAATTTAACCACACGGGTAACAAGCGACTCATTAACAACTTAAACACTTAGTTCTTAAAACTGCAACTAGAAACGGTTCTAATCAAGGCATATAAGCAAGATCATGTTAAATTGGGAGACACACTTGTGCTTGTCATTCCAGAAACAGAGTTTAAGAGCAACATGATTGACCATCATAGGATGGTAAACTATTCCAAATAAAGTTTCAAAACAAAGTATGGTCCAGGACTATCCTAAAAAGCTTTAGGCAGGGATTTGAATATGAAAATCTAGTAGTATCATAGACAAGGACAGGTGAGGTGCAGTCTTAACATAGAGGCTTTAACATGAAAGCCTAGTAAGAATGTGACAGCATAAGAATATGCTAGTGGGCATAGTTTGGCAGACATATCACTTAGTTGAACATGAGACCTAACATGATGAGCATTGATCATAGCACAAAGACCCTAAAGAGCTCATGGTAGGTAAATCATATATCAACTCTAGGCTAACAGGGCAAGCAAACATCACGATTCATGCTAGTTGACTATACATAAGAGAATAGGTTGAACATTGAAATCTACCCTAGAAGTCTTAGGCAATGCTAAAGAATAGTGGATTAACAAGTCAAGGAGTACAATCGCTAGAATTGCAAATAGCAGAAAAAACATGTTCAGTTGGACATTAAGACAGTATTGTAACACGGGATTCACATAGTCATAGTTTGTAAAGAAACAGTTGATTACACATAAAAGATCCAACATGCAGATGTTCATTCAAGCAAGTTCTGGGTAGGAGATGATCCCCTAAGAGTTTCAATATAAGAACCCAAGGCAAGGTATGAGAAGAGTCTCATAACAAACAATAGGTAATCAGAATAGTCAGAATCGTTAAAGTTGCACACATATAATAGGCATGCATCGAAGCTTAAAGTTCAAACTGGTTCAGATGCTAGAAAAACACAGAGGCACAAAATTAATTCCAAAGGAAAACAAGAATACCAACAGAGGCGAACAACAACATATTGATTCACAAAGGCCTAAATGACATGAGCATACAAAGCATGAACACAAGCAAGATAAAATGAAATTGCGAGAGTCTCAGTACTTACCGGTTTGCAGAACTAAAGAGAAAATAAGGTAGAAAACTAAATGCTAGAAGCAACTTGCTTATCAGTAGCAAAGAGAGAACGACGGAAACCCCAAAATTCTCAGTGTGTCAGAGTTCCCAAGAGTCTCAGATGAACCTGGTGCAATGCTCACACTAAGAAAGGTTAAACAATCGAATTCCGGTTGCCTTGGCTTTCAGCCGGCCAAAATCAAAGTCTTAGAATAATATAGAATGAGTGAGAGTGAGAGAATAATGGTAGTAACACTAGTCAAGTTATAGTCATTGAGACTTAGAAGGAGAACGGGGAAGGGAGTTTATATAGTAGTAGAAATTGAACGAACAAACAAGAAAATATAATCAATCAAATAGAAATAAGGAAAGAAAGCACGCAAAAATCAATTTAGAATCAATTTAGGAGAAAAATCAAGTAAACCCTAGTTCAAGAAGGAGAACACAAATAGCTAAAGAATATCACTAAATCGGACCCATATAGCCTGGTAATGAGTGTATCAGGTCAAGAACATGAAGTTAGTACAGAATCAGAGTTGAATAAACACCCGTTGACTCAGCTTCCATAAATAATCGAGTACCACATACTGTAATATTGAGGAAATGGTAAGAACTATTATGTGTGCAAAAAGGAAAGAGAATATAGAAGATTTTCCATGTGAGACCGGATTAGGGGCTGGGGTTTGAATGGAGGCGGCTAGGGTTTAGTGTGAGAGTGGAGAGATGAGAGAATGCAGAGGTGGCTGGCGGGGAGATTAGTCTCTAGGGTTTGGGGCTAGGTTTACAAAGAGAGGGGAAGGTTTATTATGGGCAGTTGATCATTTAAGATCAACGGCCAAGTTCGAATAGGAAACGGGGCGGGTTAAGTGTAACGGGTCGCGACCGGATTTCAAAAAGGGGCATTTAGTTGGGCTGTTGAAGGGTGAAATGGAATGGGCCAGGTGCCTTGGGCCTGATTTTGGTCCGAAATTAGCCCTTTATTGGGCTATAAATTAAATATGTAAAATTTGTTTAAAATAATTTATGAAAAGTAATTAATAAATAATACAAATATTACTTATGCAGTAAAATAATTGAAAATAATAGTTTAACATTATACAAACATAAAAAAAAAATGCTTTTTAGCATAATTAATGTAATAAATGTAATTATGTATAGAATATAGGCTATTATTGCAAAATTGTGTAAATAACTCAAAAATACAAATTAATTATATGAAATGAAGTAAAATATTATAAAACATACATGTGGATGTAAATAATAAATTTGGATGATTAAGTCGTCACAAAATTATTTGAACGGGTAATTAATAAATATTTGAACAATTTAAATGCAAGAAAATTAATTTTAAAGCTTTAAAAATTATGAAAAATTGTAGAAAATACTTATATGACTTTTATAAATTAGGTAATGATGAAAATGACATTTTGAAATTGTATATAATATTTTATAAAATATGAGGGCAAAATTAGGTATCACAATGATTAGTTGTTTTTTGTTAGGAAATTTGAAGTCTTGTGCTATGGTATTAAATGGAGATGACTTCTCTTGACTTCGTTGTGCCTTGAGAGTAGTAGGTGCGTTAGTTGTGACGCCTAGGCTCAGTTCTTGACTCATGTATAAGTGCCTTAAAATATTTGATTTTGATGTTGCTTAACTGCTTTGACTAGAGAGTTGGGGTAGATCCGGTCCTAAGTGAGATATGTGCCAACATATGTGTGAGATTTTGTTGATATTATGTGCATGTCAGTTGAGGTCTAGAAGTTGCCTTGTGTGTTTGAAAAGCGAAATAGAAGTCTTGTTCAGTCTAGAAAGTGATATATGTATTTTTTTTGTAGAGCCTATATATGTTTATGGCCCGCCTAATTGTTGTGTATCCCAGTTAGCCCCTCTGAGCATGTAATTCTACTTCTTTGACAACCACACTACAAGCCTGATCCATTTTATTTGAATTAACCATTTATTTAAACTTTTTACCTCTCATGAGTACTTGAAATATTTATGAGCTTGATTAAAGCTAAATGGAGGTATGGTTGGGTTTTTGAGTTGGACTATGAAAAAGGAGAAATGTGCATTTTTTGAAAAATTGTGAAAACCACTTGTAGAGAATTGCAAAAAAAAAAATGAGTTTGCTTGAAAAACAAATCAGAACTTAGAAAAGAAGAAAACAAGAGTTGTGTATGTATTAGAAAATAATTTTTTGATTCGTTGCCGGTGGTAGTTCTCATATTGTTTGTGTCTAAAGATATTGGGAGCTTGATGCTATTACGGGTGAAGGTTGGGGTATGGTTCAACACAAGTGTGTGGTTTAAAGTGTTAATGTATATGTATTAAAGTGCTTAGAGAGGTGTAGTCACTATATCCAAATGTATCTTACCCGTCTCGCGGCCTACATTACAACCAAAATAAAGTCCTACTTGATCTTTGACTGAATGAGCTCAATTAGTAGAGTATTACGCTACGGGCAAGCATATGATGTGTCTTCTGTGGCACATAAATTTTGATTCTGAGAGTAAGTGAATTCTTTCAATCTTGAGTTCCTATTTGTTCTTGGCTTTTATTGGGTGTGTAACTACTCTCTATCTTTGGTGCGAGGGCATATGGGCTAAAGAAAGGTAATGTCTTTGGCCTTCGTGTTAGAGTAAGTGAGCATTTTTTGAAAAATACGTGGTGTTATTGAATCGAGTCTTGAGGCGAGGATGTTATGACATGGTGCGTAGTATGCTTTAAATACTCTTGGCATGATGCGTTAGGGAAGTTGTCTAATGAGAAGGTCGTCTCTAGTTGAAGTACAATTTGATTGCTCGAGGACGAGCAATGGTTTAAGTGTGGGTGTTGATGGTAGGCTAGAAACATGTGTTTTAGTCAATTTTGCACTCTAATTATTGTATTTTACTTGTGACTGAGCTTAATTAATGGTTATTTGCGCTTATTACGTATTTTATGCCTTGCAGGAAATAATTCCGAGCTATTAATATAATTTGAACGAGTTGGAGCTTTGAAGTTTGAGTAAAACCCCAAAAACATAAGTCGGGATCACGTTCAAGGGCCGGGAGCCAAGTTTGGATATCAAAAATTGAAGAAAACGAAATACTCTGTAAAAAACACAGTGTCACGTCGCGTGGGGTAGCACCGAGTAAAAATTTGTTGTCTGTCAGAAACTTGCTCTATGAGCTTTCCCACTAGTACACTGCATGGGGTTGCGCATGCGCCATGCTCCTATATAATTTTCTCACAGTATTTTCCTATTTCGGCTTGGAAATGATAGTTTTGTCCAAGCTTGTTCTTACATGGTATAAATACTTCAAAAATATGAATTTTGGAGGACTTTTGACCATGGAAGCTTTTGGAGAGCATTGGAGTTTACAAGACACAAGATTTCATTATCTTTCCATCAATTCAATACGGGAGTTTGGATTGTAACATTAGATTGATATTTTCTTACTCTTTAATTATATGTGTGATGACCTCCTCCATGATTATGCAATAGTTTACTTTAGGATTTGACGGATATGGTATTTTGATGGATATTTGAGAATTTTAACTCCAGTTATTTTACATGAATTCGTTTATGCAGCTTTGAATTGTTTGCAACTTTATTCACCAGTTTATTTAATCGAAAGAGGAATATTGTGGTGATTATCTTTGCACTATTTTGTTTGGTTTAATTAAGTGATTCTCTTAAGTAATCGAAAGAGTTTGTTGAATTGTTGATTAAATCAAGTTAGGAGAATATTCGACAGACGTTTTTGTCACGACCCAAAATCCAAAAAGGCCGTGATGGCGCCGGACACCACTGTCAAGCAAGCCAACCATAATCAATTAACTTAATTACCCATTTTAGTATTTTTGAAATAAAATTTTCTTCAATGAAATAGTAAAGATAAAACTCATAGAGTAAATGATAAATATTTTTAGCAACTAAATTTCTAAATAATTCACAACCATTTCCAAAATTCGGTGTCACGAGTGCATGAGCATTTACTAGGGAATTAAAAATAAAATACAGTATCTATCCAGAATACAAATTAGACAGAAAAATATAATAACTTTGAAGGAGACTCTGCTAGCTGCGGATCGTAATATAGAATGCAGCTCACCTATGTCCCCACAATTATTAACCACACCTTTGCGCCCACAAGGCCGCTATACATATATGTATCTGCACAATAAAATATACAGCAAGTGCAGTATGAGTACGAAAATAACGTGTACCAAGTAAGTATCAAGCCTAATCTCGAAGTGGTAGAGACGAGATAGCCGACTTTGACACTCACTATGGGTCAATAATAATAATTGAAATAAAACTAGAATATCTAAATCAACATGATTCACACAATTTACAACAATTTATTTAACCAACAGAAATAATCAAATTCCTTTAAATGCAACAATTCTCAATATATTAATTAAATTTCTTCAATTCAAATAATTTTTAATTTATCAATTAATCTCATTTACAGGAATAACAATTAATTTCTTAACAAGCAGGAATAATAATTCATTAAATTCCAAGGATTCTCTAATTTATCAATTAGCTTCACAAGTTGAAATAAACTATTAAGGTATCGTGTAATTATTATTATTAAGCACGATTTCTGCCGAGGACGTACGACCCGAACCAGAGTGTCGTGTACACTGCCGAGGGACGTGCGACACGATCCATAGATGCATCTATCCTGCCGAGGCGTTCGGCCCGCTCCACAAGAAAGGAGGACATTTTCTTATGTACCTCCGGAAGGAGAGTATATTTATTATAAGATAAATTCGGGAGGAAGAACAATTTCTTTTAACAATTAATTAATTTAAAGAGAAAATCAAGCATATGAGATTTCCATCCTCTAATATCTTTATCTAACAATTCACAATATATTCATATATATCAAATAATATTAATTAAACAAAGAGTACAATTCACACAAGTAATTCATGCTTTGAGTCCTAAACTACCCGGACTTTAGCATTTATAGTAGCTACGCACGGACTCTCGTCACCTAGTGCATACGTAGCCCCCGTAATTAGCAACAATTATTTAATTTAATCCCTATGGGGTAATTTTTTCCTCACAAGATTAGACAAGAGACTTACCTCATCTCAAAGTCCACTTTTCGATTATCGCGTCGCGTAAAATTCTCGATTTGATGCCGAAAAATCCAAAACTATCCAAAATTTATATAAAATAATTAATATATGTTCAATAATTCAAAATTCATCTATTAAATAAATTACTCTATCCAAAATGGTAAAATTTCTAAAATTCATCCCGGGCCCACGTGCTCGGATTTTGGAAATTTTCGGATGAAAACGTTACCCATAATCTCAAGAACTTGAATATATCATTTCTATCCAATTCCATAACCATTTTCGTGGTGAAAAATCAAAATACCAATTTCTAGGTTTTTCTTCAAAACTCCAAATTTTTACAAATTTTCATGTCTAAATCCATGTATAAACCTTGTATTTAACTCACAACTAATAGGAATCACTTACCTCATGGTTGGTGGTGTAAAGGGTGCTCAAAAATCGTCCCCAAAATCGGCTCCCATGAAGAAATAGAGTGGAAATGAGTCCAACCCCCGTCTTTAACAGAACACTGCCCAGAACCGTTCTTTTTCGCGTTCGCGAAGGCCAAATGTTCCTGCCCCAGTATTTTTCCTTCGCGTTCGCGTGACCAGTGTCGCGTTCGCGAAGGCCTATCCATGCAAGGCATCGCGTTCGCGTAGGCCAAATAGCCTTAGGCCTATCTACTCCTTTCTTCTACGCGTTTGCGATTGACCCTTCGCGTTCACGTAGTTTCCTCAGTCAATCCCTCCGCGTTCGCGAACTACACCTCGCGTTCGCGAAGGCCAAAACCCAGCGGCCTTAAAACTCCTCTTCGCATTCGCGAAGCACAAAATAGCAGCCACAATTTTCCTTCTTCGCGGACGCGAGACTCCCTTCGCGTTCGCGAAGAACAAAACCAGAACCAGCAAACCAGCAACTTTTCATCCAAATTTGATCTGAAACCACCCCAAAACACATTCGAGGCCCTCGGGACCCCGTTCAATTATACCAACCTATCCCAAAACACAACACGAACTCGCTCGAGGCCTCAAATCGCATCAAACAATATCGAAACCATGAATTGTGCATCGATTCAAGTCTAATAAACTATTGAACTTCTAACTCCCACAACTGATGCCGAAACCTATCAAATCAAGTCTGATTGACCTCAAATTTTGCACACAAGTCATAATTAACATTTCGGACATGCCCCAACTTCCGAAATCGAAATCCGACCCCGATATCAAAAAGTCAACTCCCCGGTCAAACTTCAAAACTTAAATTCTTGTTTTAGCCATTTCAAGGCTAATTTCACTATGGACTTCCAAATAAAATTTCAATCACGCTCCTAAATCCAAAATTACCATACGGAGCTGTTGGAATCATCAAAATTCTATTGCGGGGTCGTTTGCACATAATTCAACATCTGGTCACTATTTGAACTTAAATGTTTTAATTGTTTCATCAAAATTCTATATCTCGGGTTAGGGACCTCGAAATTTAATTCCGGGCATACGCCCAAGTTTCAAATCATGATACGGACCTACCGAAACTGTCAGAATACTGATCCGACTCCGTTTGCTCAAAATGTTGACCAAAGTCAAACTTGGCCTTTTAAGGCTAACTTAAGGAACCAAGTGTTCCGATTTCAACCCAAACACATCCAAATCCCGAACCAACCATCCCCTCAAGTCATAAATTATTAAAAATATATTTGGGGAGTTTTATTTAAGGGAACGAGGTTCTAAAAGTTAAAATAACTAGTTGGGTCATTACAGTTTTCCTGAAAACCAATCCATTAACGCATGCTTGCATATTTTTACGGTGCTTATATTAGTCTTGACTACACGTTTGAACTAATCATCGATTGAATTTGTGAGAATCATAAGAAAATTAGAGTGAATTGAACTAGAGTTGGATCCCAAATAGCTATCTTGCACCTATCCTGTCACGACCCTTATTTCTCCCATTGATATTTCAGTGTTGCTCAACTGTTGTCTTCTAGTGATCAATTGTTAATTATTTTAGTTCATAGTTAATTTTAGTTATTAATCATCCCAACCAACGTGTTAATCAGTTGATCATCTTGAATAGCATTAAGCTAGAAATTACTTGAACATTATTTAAATCCAATCTCTATGGAGACTATATAATCATAACTATACTATCTTTGGCTAGCGAGCATTAATTTCGTGTTATGTTTTGCGAAATCATCTCCCGACGATGTATTTTAGTCAAATCAAAGTCAATCCTTTGGTAAATGGTTAAACTATCGTAGTCGTTTCAGTTTTTGTTTAGCATAACCGTCTAAGTCCAAATCCTTATTTGTTAGCCACTAAGTCCATTGTTGGGATAACTCTAATAATTCTCATTTTGAAGGTTAGGAAAACTCATGAATTCCTAAGTTCAAAATTTAATTCCGATGTAAAAACATATGGCATATTGGATTACCAAATGATTATTCTTTCTCTACATGGAAAAATTTACTATGTCACATTTATTGAAGATCTTTGATATGAAGGTCCTATATTTATCTTATCTCAGCTATATACGCAACAACTTAATACTAACAAGAAAAGAGGAATCATTTAGATATAGATTATAGACGCCAATGAAACCATCGTACGTATAACAGAACTGGTCTAATAAAAATTTAATTGTACTAATGTTTAAGGTGTTTTCAACCTTGCTGGCGGAAACCTGATGAAATGGTTTTGTTTCTCCTAGTACCCCTTTCTAGAAAGATTAATCATAGTATTGAAAAAAGAGCATAAAAATAGAATTATAACTATAGTAGCTTTGAAATACAAATACAACGCACATGCAACCATAATAAGTTAGTTTTGAAAATGTAAAGACTTCAAAAATTTGCATCATAATAGGGGTTTTTCGAAGATTCCAAAAACTTGAAAATCTGTGTATAAACTTTGTAATTTCCTGTTCTAGTACATTAATATAAAAAGATACTACGCATTAGTTTTTATACAAGGATATTTATCTATCGGCATCTCAGTTTTTTTGTAAAACTAGTTTCGCTCGTTGCACGCGTATACCAAATTATGTAGTATATGATTTTATAAAATAATATCATATTATTATAATTAAAACTTTGCGTTAATAATATACATGAAAAAATAAAGTATGAGTTTATATAAGGATAAGTGTGGATCGTCGTATGGTAATTGTTCGTCCTCTTCAATAATATCATGACTGATTTATCTGGTTCCTCAATTACTTCGCATCAATATCTTCAAGTTCATGCATATTTTGAACAATTAAACTCCTTCATGTTCTCGCTTTTCTTATAAATCTTGACAAAAAAAGTGTTCTCGCTTTTCTTATCAATCTTGACAAAAAAAGTGATATATTAATATTTACTCTCTTGTAGCATTGGCAAGACGAATAATGTGGCTCATCTTTAACCTATAATATGAATCCTACACATAAACATTAAATTCAAGTATAATGCTAAGTATGATTTTTTCCTTCATAATATACGTGATGCACTTTAACTGGGCATGAAGTTTAAAAAAGAAAGATTTTTTTTGAAACTTGTGATTTAAATAAATTATAAATATTTGTGTGGGTATAAATTATTTAATTAAGGGTAAAATAAAAAGTTTAAAGTAATATCATTTATGTATATAAAATGTTCATCAAATAAATTGGGACAAAAGGAGTAATAGATTGTGCTTCTCTCTCAAAAGACACCAAATTCACAAAAGTTCATCAATTTTAGAATAATATATAAATATAAATATTATTTAATCCGATAATCCCAAAACAATAAATCAAGTTTCAAGTATAGATATGATTCTTCCAAAAAACAAAATTAACATCCCTCAATTTGAAATAACCATGATCTTTTTAACATAGTTAATTATGATAGCTTTTTGATTATTTTTTATTCGGCTAGGAGATAAGCATACTACTAAGGAATTTTTACATAAATAGCCGGCCATATTCGTTGTTATTCTTTTCTAACCATATATATAGTTTATTCATTGATTATACACAATTATACATCTAAAATATATAATTTATGTATATATTATACCTCCATCAGTTATTTTTAATTTAAGTAGTTAGGTGGGGCGGCTATTTGGGTTAATTCCTCTACTGAATATGTCATCCCTATATTTAGCATGAATCTCAAGATCATCACACAGTGGATTTGCAACATAAATCATCCCTCAGACAAAAGAACATATAAATACTTTTATCAACAAAGATTTATCAAAATAAGATAAATTAGAAAAATTGAATTTCTCTGTCATTTTGGGAATGAAGAGGTTGATGTTATGCTCATAGAAAAAATTGATAAGGGGAAACGTAAAGTCAAAATGACTTATATTTTTACAACAAACAATTTAATATAAAACATAAGGGGAATTGTCATTTGTAAAATAATAATAATTAACTACTCGTTCAAAATATAGTTTGTATTCTATTGTTTTCTCCTATTGCTTCAAGTTTTTGTTTTTACGAATTTTACTCTTAATACTATTATAACCAATTTCGCCGTACGCTAATGCGATTCTTATCAAAACAAATTGATGTATCCTATGAGATTTGTCAATTTGAAAATAATCTTACTTATATGATGATTGTGAAAAATAATTAAATTGATTCTTGTTAATTAGTGTCACGATCCCAAATCCACTAGTCGTGATGGCACCTAACCCAACCCCATTAGGTAAGCCAACTAGTAACTATCCAATTCCAATGATATTAACAAGACAAATAAACGATAGTAATTTACTGAATTTTATACATTTTCCAAGGATTGGTAGTACAAATCATGAGTTTCTAAGAATAGAGTATACAAAGATGGTATGAAATAAATACATCATTTGTTCGAAAGGTACATAAACAGAGTTTTATGAATCTAAGGCTACCATGAACAAGAGGCAGCAACAACCGGAACGCAGGTACATCTTCAGATCCAGCTCCCAACGAACACAACAACATCAGCAGCCAACATTTGCACGTAAGTTGCAGAAGTATAGTATGAGTACAACCGACCCCATTTACTCAATAAGTAACAAACCTAACCTTAGGTTGAAAGTAGTGACGAGCTTGTACCAAGGTTAGAGTCCAACTTCCATAACCAACAATAGTTCATAACAATATAAAACAAGTAATACCAGAAATAACTTAGAAATAAAATGCTCAACCAAATCATGATTTCTGAAAAATAGTTCTGTCTTTCAAGTATATCAGTGAAAAACTCAAATCGTTTACCGTTGTTGCCAAAAATATGGGTAAGTTTGAAAACCGTAATTTTTCCCAAAAATCCTTTCCACAATAAATAAGATGTTTCGTTTTCTTTCCAGATATACAGTGAAAAATGCATCACTATGCCCATATGCCAATATGTGTGAGAAGTCATGAATGACGTGATACAGTACAGCATGAGGAAAATACATCTCTATGCATGTATGTCATGTGTGCATATCAATGCAATGTATCTCAGGGACGAACTCATGTACTCACACTCTCAGAATACATTTGAAAGTATATATGCTTATTTAAAATATGAGGGCAAAATTGGGTATCAACAGCGTGCAACCCGATCCCATAAATATCCTTACAATCAGGCTCTCGGCCTCACTTAGTCATCAACCTCTCCAGTCTCTCGGGCTCACAATGTCATGAAACTAGCCCAAAATGATGATATGATGCATCAATAAATAACAATAGAGTCTAAGATATGATATGCAATGAAATGAATATGACTGAGTGTGAAATTTTAATTTAAACAAATAATTCACAGAAATATGATATCTTTGGGTCTCAATAATACTAGCACATAGCCTTAGCATAATTTTTAATATGATTCCCAGCTCAATTTCTTTAACACATAAAACTGCATGGAAAATGCCAAGATTATTTGACTACAAAATTTTACGGAATAATTACTACATAATTTTTATAGTGCACGCACACATGCCCGTCACCTAGCATGTGCGTCACCTCCAAAAAATTCACATAATACGTATATTCAGGGTTTATACCCTCAGCTCCAAGATTAGAAGAGTTACTTACCTCGAACAAGACGAATCCAATGTCGAGCAAGCTAAACAATGCTCCAGAAACTCCATTCTGCACGTATCAACTCCTGAACGGCTTGAATCTAGCCACAATAAATTTGATTCAGTCCACACAATTTATAGGAATTAATTCCATATCAAAATACTAATATTTTATCACAAAATCCGAAATTACACTCCAAATATCGTCCGTGGGACCCATATCTCGGAATCTGACGAAACTCACAAAATCCGATAACCCATCCAATTACAAATTTAACCATACTAATTTCACTCAATTCCGACTCCAAATCGATATTCAAAACTCAAAAATTCATATTATGAAACTTTAGGCCAAAACCCCCAATTTACTCTTTAAAATTCACAATCCAATTACCAAAAATGAAGGTATATTCATGAAATATAACCAAAACTGAGTAGAAAATACTTACCCCAATCCTTGTGATGAAAATTGCTCCAAAAATCGTCTCAATCTGATCTCCATAGCTCCCAAAATGAAGAAAGAACCAAAACCCTCGATAATATAGCTTCTGCCCAGCGATTCCGCATTTGCGGGCAATTTGTCGCATCTGCGACCACCGCTTTTGCGGTAAAATTTTGCTTCTGCGAAAACAACTGACCCAACAATCCCTCGCACGTGCGGTCTTTAAGCCGCTTCTGCGATCGCGCTTCTGCGCACTTGAATCGCATCTGCGGTTGCGCAAGTGCGTCCAAGCATCCGCACCTGCGATCCTCACGCCCAGCTCCCCTTCACGCTTCTGCGACTCCTCTGTCACTTCTGCGATCATCGCACTTGCGCAAACCAGCCGCAGGTGCGATCACACCAGAACCAACAGCTTAGCAAAAATCCAAAAATACAATGAAATGATCCGAACCTCGTCCGAAACTCACCCGAACCTCTCGGGACCCCGTCCGAACATGCCAACAAGTTCCATAACACAATACGGACCTACTCGAGGCCTCAAAACACATATAACAATATCAAAACGACGGATCACACCTCAAATCGAAATCTATGAACTTTGAACTTCAAACTTCCACAACCGATGCCGAAACATATCAAATCACGTCCGATTGACCTCAAATTTTACACACAAGTCACATTTGACAAAACGAAACTATTCCAATTCCCGAAATCTATGTTTCTAGCCAATGGAATAAAGAGAATTATTGGTTCAGAACGTTTCATGTTTCTTCCAAACTGAAATGGTTTCTTCAAATTACCAAAAGTTGCCACCGTTTCTTATGTGCTTTGTCTGGTTTTTTTTTGTAATTAAATAGGGTCTTAAGATAGGAAGGGTAAAAAAGTAATTTCATTTTTAACTCAAGGACTTCGTAACTATATACCCATCTCTTTTTTCTTTTAAGGAGTCATATCAACTCCACCTCTTTGTACACCCCTACTTTATAAGTCAAAAATTGTATCTACAAATTTGAAGAGTCAAACTTGAGTAAATGTAGAAGATTTGCAATTGAAAATTATAGAAGACCAAAAGTGAGTGTCGAAAAAAGTGAGATACATTTATCATATATTTGAAAGGCTGACCTATGAACTTTAAATGCTTGCAGCTTTATAAATAGCCGACTTTAAAATTTCAAGAGCAATCTGACGTCCAGAAAAGTCGAAAACATCAAAAGCTGTTAACTATTTCTGCAACCCCTATGGAATCTGTGGGAGATGCTGGCTCCCGTCTACACCCAAAATGGAGCAAACTGACTAACAATGGTCATCGTTCTTTCACTTCAGATTCAAGCTTTAAAATCCCTATTCTGCCTACAGAATTGATCAACGAAATCCTCTCAAGGCTACCAGTGAAATCCCTTTTAAAATTCAGGTGTGTTTCAAAATCTTGGTTTGCTTTAATCTCTAGCTAATAACAAGGACTACATCCACCATAGGCTTATGATGAGGTTAGATCCACCTGAGTACAATCTTAATGACTGTTCCCTTAGTTCTTTACTTTATCAATCTTTTACTAGGGCTTCTTACTTGGATTATCCTATGAGAAAACCCCGAAAATCTGTTGAGATTGTGGGTTCTGTTAATGGGTTGATTTGTCTTGCCATTGAGGAAAATGACTTGTTTATCTGGAATCCTTCAATTAGGAAGTTTAAGAAATTGCCTGATTCTGGTGTTGCTGGTTACTATTTCATGTTTGGTTTTGGATATGATGTGCTTCATGATGATTAAAAGGTAGTGGGTATTTGCCGCAATATGAGTTATAACAGTTTGCATAATGTTGAGGTCAAATTATATAGTCTAGATAGTGATTCTTGGAGAAGTATGGATGATTTTCAAATTGGGATGCTCTTCATTAAGTAGGGTATATTTGTGAATGGGAAGCTTCATTGGGCTAATGCTACCTCTCGCGATTTTCCTTCTTATAACGGTTGGGACATCATTTCTATTGATGTAGCTGATGGGAAATGGGCGAAGGTGGAGAAACCCTGCTATGGAGAAAGAGATTTTGATTTTAGTCCGTGCCTAGGAGTCTTGGGAGGTGATCTTTCTGTGATTTGTAATAGTCGGAAGACTCATACGGATATATGGGTTATGAAGGACTATGAGGTTAAAGAATCTTGGACAAAGATGTTTACCATCAAGTGTCCTTTTGATTCTGAGTATCTCTTTCATCCACCCTTTTGTATTTCAAATGAAGGCGAAATTTTGTTTGAGATTGGATCGGTTTTCATGATTTACAATCCAAAGGATGACGCGATCAGATATCCAAGGGTTACCAACTATTATGCTTTTTTTGTGGCAAAGATCTACATTGAAAGCCTAGTTTGGCCCTTTTAGAAGGTACAGGGGATGCAACAACAACCTAGGTTGAAAAGCTTAGATGAAGACATTCCTGTAATTGTTAACTAGTAAGAGTTCCCTATGCATGTTTCTCAAGTGCTGTTAAATTCTGTTTCTTCTATCCAATATACAGCAAGACATTGCATATTACGAACATCTATGAACCATATGTGCTTGGAGATCTTGTTAGTCTTTTTTTCCTTTTTGTTTCATGATACAACAGTTTCTTTGCAAGGACGGTTATATGGTTGAAGTGCTTGGTCTCTTCATCTTCAAGCTAAATGGTACTCCACGTTGTTTCTCTTCTTGAGTCGTACTTTAGGGGGGTGTTGTGTCTCTAGACAGAGTAAGAATAAAGAGCACCAGGAACATGGAAATCATGGCAGGAATGTGCCAATAACACCTATGTGTAGCCTTGCTAGGGTAATTGTTAGATATAGGGCCCTCCTTCAATAATGTCCTTTAGGTGAAAACTTTATAGGGGAAAGGGAGGAGACGTAGGAATTATGGAACAACCGTTAAGGTCTGACATAGTGTCTAGTTTTGGTATTTTCCTTGCTGCGAATAGCTAATTGCTTAGTTTTTTCGACACTAGTTTTGGTGTTTTCGGTGCTTCTAATAGCTAAGTGCATATTTTCTTTGGGACTATCTTCTAATTGTTTTACTTATTTGGTCAACCAAAGACGGAATCATCTTTTTTTTTAAAATATTATATATAAGATGAAGTAAATTTCATTAAATAAATACCTAGGAGGTTCTCAAAAGCATACAAAATTACAGCATAGCTGTTACAGTTACATTCTCGAAACTTCTATAAAATCCACATACTGAAATAGATTCTCTACCATGCTTCTCCTATACAAAAATTACAAATTTTGAAGGCACCTATTCTTTACAAAAGACATGTTTTTTTCTGATTTCAAAACATCTCTTCTTGCTTCAGCCGTTCTGAAAAATGTATAAAGTGGAACTCTTTCTTTATGCATGCTTGCTTTGAGTCGAGGGTCTACCGGAAACAACCTCTCTATCCGCACAAGGTAGACATTGACCCTGGGTCAAACTATCTTTTACCTGAGACTTTGTGGTTAAAAAATCTCTACGAAATCTGAAAAATTCAAAAATCTGATTTGTATATGCTATCACTGTAGCTGTGATAGCATAAGTTATGCTTATGATCGCGACAAAACACTATTGGTCCTAGGGTAGTGCAACATTGTGATTGCGAAGCCAATTTTGCGATTACGGCCCCTACAATCGCAGCTCATATCATGCGATTGTAGGAGCACGTCCTTGTTCCACTAGCCTACTCTCTGTTGCTATCACACAAGCTTGTGATCGCAGCCTGCACTAGATTATACTTTTCAAATTCAACGTTTTTCAAAATGCGTCAATACCACGGGAAACTCTACCAGAACCGGCGAAGAGAAGTCAATGTATTTTCTCCTTTCAAGCAGCTAGTCAACAAACATTCTCCTATCTGAATTTGGTAAGCCTATTTTTGTTATTGACTATTCAATTCCTTAAGACTTTTTAATCCAAGGATAATAAATTCTTATTTATTGATCAATCTAGAGACTTCATTTTTCTTTTTCTTTTTTCATTCTTTTCTTTCTTTTGGAGCATACAGTTTTTTACATCGGATTTGAGCCGCATTTCTGAAAATATTTGAATGTATGTTCAAATTGTTGTCAGTTAACAAGTCTTGTGAAATGCTTCCCCCCTATTAGCAAAATGATGAAAATAATTAGGACATATGTCATGGTTTAAAGAAAACTCGTCTTTCTATTTGTCTATTTTCTATCTCTCAGATATAACATTGACTCAAATGTTCTAAACTGAACTATATGGTTTATTCACATTGTCGTTCATTTTTCCGTGGATGTCTAATGTAACCTATAATGTCGTCAATTGCACCATATCAGTTAGTAATTTCACATTTATAAGCTACAAAATATTGTTAATACTCGTACTATCTTTTCTTATTCCTGATTGTGTTGTCATTTAAGAATTTCTTGCATAGGAAGTTGAAGGCTAAGTATTGTTTTCTTTGACCTTAATTTGTGCAGAATTACCCTGGGTTCTGTGCGTGCTTCCTGATTCCTACTAGGATGTTGAAAATAAGGTTAATGGAGGTATGGAATTCCATGTATATATTGCTCTCGTCTGCATCAGCTCTAGCCTAGTGTTTTGTAGTTTTAGACACTACATCACTTATTAATTTTTTGATTATCCTTATTATGCATTTGAAATTTATAACTTTGGAGATGCTTGATTTAATTTTGTGATTCTAGACGGAATTTGAAGAATGTTCAAGAATTTTAGTTCAGACCAAATAGCCTTGGAATGAGCTTTCACTGTTTTTGGCACTGGACTGAACCATAATGAAGCCCAGTGGGGTCGATTGGTACGCGGGATAAGGTGGGATAAAGTGTGGTACTAAATTTATACTATGTTTGGTTGACGGTATAAATTTATCCCGGGATAAATTTATACCACCGACCAAACATAGTATAAACTTTGTCCCAAACTTAATCCTGGATATCCCATCTTATCCTATGCCACCTTATCCCATCAAACCTGGTATTATTCTATCCCACCTCTTATGTGGGATAAATTAGTCGAGGGATTATAATCCTAGGACTATAATTCTAGGATAATTTAGTCTGCGTACCAAACGAAAGGGTATTCTATGTCTTCTAAGATGGATTATATTCCAAGTTACCAATACAAAGTGGAAGCAGATGCTGGCAACTACTAGGAAAGCTGTGTGACTGTGTCTTATACGCTATTGTGTCCCTTGTTCACTGGATCATGTGTGCCTGTTCTTTTACAATATGTAAGTATATCATCAGTTAACATTAGGAATGTTACCTTGTCGTGCCTGTTGCAGGCGAACCTTTTATCTGTGGGCAGACTTTACCATATGACCCCAAGTATCATGAGGTGTGGGTGAGAAATCGTCAAGAGGATATATATATATATATAGAAAATATAGGCGGAACAACCGACCTCGTAAGTACTTCTCGCACCGCTCAGTATGCGCGCTGGATCCAACGTACCAGGAGTGGGAGGGCCGCCCAATATTGAGGGGATGCAGCAGCACAACATGCCTCCTATATATTCAGTTATGGAAAATTTCGCATGATCATTAGCATATATAAAAGCCTTTCTGGGCATTTTGTATATATAAAGGATTTAGTGGTATCAGGTGTTTACCCTCAACCAATAAAGGCACGACTCAAAATCTACGTACATTTAACTTTTAAAATAGTTATTTGATTAAAGCTCTTGAAAATGAGAAGAGAAAAACAAATTGGGTTAAGCACTAGTCTCTTATCTTTATCTTTTTATATATCTTGGACCCTCTCCCCTCTCTACATCCTCTTTCTTGACAGAAAATGCAATGAATTACAGAGACAAGAGTACTTGATTAGTGACTAAATTTGCTTTAGTAGTAACTGGGATTCCAAGCACCTTTTTCCTTCACTATCTTTTAAGTACAAAATAAGTCTATTCTTGTGCCCAGTTATTCTCTCTTAGAATCTCTGAACTACTGCAAAAAGATGGTCCACATTTGCAAAAAAAGGGGTATAGTTATGCCCTCATCATAAGAAGCCATTATATTGGCTGACATATCGTATGATCTGATGCCAATATTCAAAAATAACTTAAGTAAGATATGAGACAGAAATCATAAAGAGTTATAACAAAATTGTTGATATAATTGGCAATGATGTACGAGTTAAGTTACTCTAATTAGTGCACCCCTCTTTGAATTGAAGCCACAGCACCTTATTTCCATCTTCCTCACTTAATGAATTCAAATGACCCCTATCCCCATGATTCATCTCATGTTATTATAATTTATGAATTTTCTTTTCGATAAGATAAATAATTTTATTAATTTGGAAAAACTATAATATACAAGTAAAAAGTAAAGAACCTCCACCAAAATATAGTTATCTACAAACTACACTCAATCTCTATACAAAACAAAGACCTCATAGGTGCACAAAAGAACCAAGGATAATTTTTAATTACATATTTTCCCACCTCTTTGATTCTCTTATGAACTTTACCTTTGTTAAATGTCAATGATATATGTAATCGTGAACGAGTAATATAATTTTTATATAATTAAAACTTAGATCACCAAATATCTTGTACAAAACCTATTTACCATGTCTTCAATTTGGGCCTCTTTTGTCTTATCCATCAAAACTCAAAAGTATGTGAAGTTATTCCAACGAAAGTAGATAAATGAAGGGAATTAAACCAGCCTCCATTCTAATCAATTATACTGAAGGCCTTATACTATGCAACCCAAAATCTGCTATTTCATCTATCTAGCTATTGTGATTTAACTTATACAGTCAAACATTTCTATAACAACATCCCTATTTAACAGTCATTCACTATAAAAGTCAAGTTTTCCTCCTAACCGATTTTTAAAGTTATATTTTACCTCTCTATATATAACAGTTTTTTACCTGTAACAACAACAACCATGTTTATAGCAGAACTCTTTTTGTAAAACTACCCCTCTATAACATCCATATAGAATTTTAAGGTTACTAATAATAATTCTAAAAATAGGCACACAATATTTTTCATTGCCCAAAGTTTCTATTTTGCATAAGACATAAGATTTTGAAGAATTGTATGTGATATCTTTTCCATTGACAAATGGCAAAACATATTTAGATAGAAGATTTAACTGTTAAGCTCTTAGATTGTCTTCAAATAAAAGCTATTGGATACCTTTTTGCTGAAAATTTGGATACGAATCTTCAGCAATTCAAGTGTTATTTCGCTAGTAAGAGAATTAAATCTACGAAACAAGCTAGAATTACAAAGTTTTTTCATTAATCTTGAAAGAATTTATTTTTCTAAGTAACTTTAAATATGTGCCTTAGAGTTTAAATCTTTATAATTTATTTATGAATTTATTACTAATATATTAGCTTTCTTCAATATTTAACTAGTGAAATACACATATCTTTTGAGATTTTAAATTTGAATAATTTTTATTTTTTATATGTAACATTAGCAAAGAAAAAATAATTGATATTTGGATAATTTTGATCTATAACGGCTAAAATATATTTAAACGTCAAATGCTGTTATAGGTGTATAACATCCATTCACTATAAAAACAAAAAAAATATCAGAACAAACGAGACTGTTACAGTCAACCCTCTCTGTAACAACCTTTTTGTTCTGTAAAGAAAAAAAATATCAAAACAAATGAGGTTATATATATATACTAATTAGTTGTAACATGTTACTTACCTTAGTCTTCAATTACCAACTTATGTTTGATATAGAATTATGAACGGTTGGATTTTAAATAAGGGCTGATAGCCTGATATATATAAGTAATTTGTTACATTGTCCATTATGGGCGGAAGGGGTTCTGAACCTCCTTCGTCGAAAATTATACAGTACATATAAGGTTAAATTTTTTTTGTTTTATATATATATATATATATTAGATGTTGAATTCTCTTAATTTTTTCATTTTTATTTTTTTTTATTTTTTGAATCTCATTGCTGAAAATTCTGTTTCCGTCACTACTGACAATATATATGAGTTAATTCTAGCTTATGTGTATATATATGGAATGTCTCATCTTATTATTCTTTTTTGTATTGGCTTTTGGGCTAAGAAAAGCATCAAGTGAAGTAAACTTATATTTTGATCTTCCCAAATGAAAAGCATCACAAGAACCGAACCAGCAGTTCTATTCCCTCCCAATAAATAGTACTCATGTTATTTCAATTTATATGAACCTATTTAACTGGACACAGAGTTTTAAAAAAGAGAGAAGATCTTTGAACTAGTGGTGTAAAATGAGACACATATATTTTATGTGGCCATAAAATATTGCATAAAGATAAATTGTTTCCAAATATGAAAAATGATTATTTTTTTGACACAAACTAAAAAAGAAATAGATTCATATAAATTAAAACGGAAGAAGTATTATTGTATTGCTGATTTTCACTTAGGGATCGTTTGGTAGGGCGCATAAGGAGCGGTATTTCACAAGTCACAAGCTAAGCACATCCGTGACTAATCTGATGTAACATATAGTAGCACTGGATTTCTGTATTCTGTACATATCTGATACTGAGTCTCTTCTAACTTTTACAACAGAGGGAAATAGACAACTTTTGAGGTTGCTCTCAATTCATTGACGTGCATGTCTTTGCGGTGACCAACGGAGTACCTCTTTTTTCATTTTTTGTGACATGTGATACTACTTTGGACGTTATCACATTATTATGCTCTGTCCTCATTCTCCGCTCAATTTTTTCGTCTTCTAAATTTCGAACTGTTCGGCATGTGAATGATATTGCACGAAAAAAATAGAGGTGTTTGCTATGGAGTTCGCAAACTCAAGTGTTGTGCTTTTTATACAAAAACAAAAGAGGTGTTTGTCTGATTTGTTTCTATAAAACGAAAAAAATATTTTCAAATTCAGTTTTTTTAAATATTTTTAATGAAAACTCCGTTGTTAATGGCTTGTGGTTCAATAGTATTTGATATTTGTGTAAGAGTTTAGGTTCATGCAAAATATTCGGTTCCCGTTTGGATATAAATTTTTTAAACTTTAAAAAATCTATAATTGAAAACATTATTTGTTCATGGAATTTGATCAGTTTTTGAAAAAAATAATAATTCAAGTTTCAAAAAACTGGTAGATGAAATTTTTTCTTTCACTCAATTTTTTTTTAACTTTTACTCAAGTAAAATACATGTTCAAACACAATTTCAACGTTCAAAATTTATTTTTCAACACAACTTTTTTTTTTTTAGTTTCAACCAAATTTATATCCAAATGTCAGCTTAATTTGAGTCTAAACTAAATGATTTTCTGTAAATGATGTATTGTTTAATGCTCGAAATTGAAAGTAGAGAACAGAGGGGGCAGCAGGCAACAGAAACTACTCTCCTAACTTCTTGCCTTGTAATCTTACAAATCAAATAGAATTAGAAACTATCACATTTAACATAAAGTGTAAGATCACTACTGAATATCGAGAAGAATAGTTAAGTAGCAAAAAACAGAAAAAGTACTACCCTACTAGATTAAAACCGAGAAGAATCTATTTTTATTACAGACCATACGTATTTTCCAATTGCTGAATATTTTCAGAAACGTCGTTTTCGGGGAAAAAAAAAAAAGTTAATAAGGAAAAAGGAAAGATCCCTTTGCTTTTCGGGACAACACCTACACTGAAACAGTTTTGGTTATGCAAATTTTGTTCTTGTTCGAGATTTTCCTTAAGTTAAGTCACTTTCCCAAAGTGCTTTTTCCAGTTAATGACAAAAAATGTGACATGGCCACTATAATAGGGATTTTCTTTTGGTGATAGACTCATTTTTTTATTTCGGGAAAATTGTAGTATATGATTTGATTTTTGAAAAGTATATTGGGAGTGGAGGGATAACTATTCCTTTATTTTTAACTATATGTTTCAAGTTTGAGTTCTAGATATTAAATTACATGTTAGGGAGTATTTTATCTCAATATAGAACTTTTCGAAGCGAAGCTGAATTTAATTGGGTCTCAATGTGAAAATCGGACACATATTATACTCCATATTTTAATAAGTACTCCCTATGTTTACTTTTAGTCGTACATTTTAGACTTTTTATGTACCTTAAGAAATAATAAATGAAATATATATTTTATAATTTTACCCATAATAACAATAGTAGTATTTCCAAAAGTCTTGAAAAATGATTTGAAAAATAAGTAGTTAATGATAAGGATTAAATAAGAAATAAAATATTTTTTCTTGATTTAGTATAGTGGACAAGAAATAAAAATATATTTTTAGTACCATGGACAAATAAAATTGAGAGGGGGAGTTATGTTTTATGAATTTTTTTTGCCTAATATTACGCGTTATACATTAAAAGTAATCTTGAGTTGTGTGCATATGCTGAAGATACCCACTTGGGTCTTTTAGTTATAAGAGCTACTTGTGAGTATTTTTGGATTAATTACTGTCTGATATCATTATCAACATTATTACTGTCTGATATTCCCTTTAAACAAACCTCATCTTTGGTCTTTGCACGGATGAACTAACAGATCTCAACGTACTCAGGTTGGCTTCTGCTGCAGTTATCTTAAAATAGTTATAATGTATTAAGAAAGCTTTCTTTCTTTTTTATTGTTTTCCTTTCATAGGCTTAAACTTTTTGTCTAAATAAATAACAATAATCTTTATTATAAAGAAAACAAGAAACTTTGATAGAATTTTAAAGTATTTTTCCCTTCAATTTTACAAGAAACACCTGCATATTGGGGACATAAAATCTGTAAGATTCAGAAGAAAGGACAAAATTTCTTTGGTAAGAAAACTTATGAATTTAATTTGTGGGATTTTGTCACAGCTTATTCCGTTTGTCTTGAAAATTGTGTTCTCATTGCCTACGCTTTACGAGGTCAACTATATGATTTTAGAAAATTATTTATACTAATTTATTATAATGTACACATTTTACTGTAATTTAATTCTATTGAGTATTGATCAGCCATGTTTTGTCTCTATACGTACCGACTTTACCCTCCCAAAGATTCGAAATATAAGGGTCAGAATATTTAATTTTCCATATAAAGTCAGGCATCACTTTTTCTAAAATGTTAAACTTCTATGTTTTGTTGGCTACATAAATATAAACCTGAACATTTTTATTATCAAAGTACTTAAATACTTTAATACATAATTTAAATAAACAAAATTTGGCAATGCAATGTAATCCAATGCTAACGCATGTGTCTTCTACATATACTTCTATTATTTAACAGTAGTTACTATGAACATAGGAACGTACCTATTTTGGCTGGTCTGTGCACCTAACAAATTTTTTGTACATAGATCATACAAAGTAAAAATGTATTTTTTAGTAAAGTACTAAATATCGTTCATTAATTCCTATCGCAATAAAATATATTATTTTGACTTCCTAAATATCAATATTATTCTATTATCTCTGAGCCGAGGTAGGGTCTCTCGAAAATATCCTCCGAAGTAGAATAAGGTCTGTACACTCTACCCTCCCCAGACCTACTAGCGGAATTCAATTGGATTGTTGTTGTTGTTGTAAATATCAATATTGTCATAAATAATATTAAATCACTCATTGCTTATATCAAATCAATGCTAACACAATGTTTGTCTTCTACATACGTTTTTATTACTTAAACAGTAGTTAATTAATGATTAATTTTACTTTAGTATATTACTTAATCATATTAAAGTAACGTGGTCTGGTCTAATATAACATAGCAACCTAAACTCTTGTGAATGGTCTATGCACCTAACAAATAATTTCTGTACATAGATCATAGTACAAAGTAAAAGAAAATTTTTATAGTAGTAAATATCGTTCATGAATGTGATTAAATTCCTAATAAGCTAGAGGATACAGCTGTATATATTTTTCCCCATCCTAGAAAGTACAAACAAAACCTTAGGAAAGACACAAAGAAAACCATATTATACTACACATAAACGTGCTTACAGAGCAGTTCTCGTTCATGGTATCCTAAATTAATTATCAAGAAATGTACCACTCTACTTTCTAGTGAGTTTAATCTATAAAAATGCATGCAGCTTCTTCAACCCCACCATTTTTTGAAGTGTAAAATTTTAGCCCCTGAAAAGAATCAGCAAAATTTGCTATGGGAATTGCAGATTCAATGCAGTGTTCATTGTGGCTTCTAGTATTCATGGTGTTTCTTCAGTTCAAATACTCACACCAGTTCTTAGAATCTTCACAGTATGAAGCAATAGAGAAAATCAAGCAGCTTTTGAACTTCCCACGAGATTTGAGTAGCTGGAGTGACAACACAGATTTTTGCAACAGTGAGCCAAACACTGCTTTAACACTTGTCTGCTATGATGATAACATAACACAGCTTCATGTTTCTGGTTACAACTGGTTTCCTAATTTGCCTCGGGGCTTTTCTACTGACACCCTTTTCTCCAATCTTGCTCTTTTGCCTAATTTAAAGGTTCTTTCTTTAGTTTCTTTGGGTTTGAGAGGAACTTTACCTAAAAATATTGGCTTATTATCTTCTTTGGAAATTGTCAACATTAGTTCAAACTTCTTTTATGGTGAGATTCCAGGAGAGATTTTATATTTGAAGAGCCTTCAGACACTTATTTTGGATGATAATAAGTTCACAGGTCAAGTTCCTGAATGGGTAGGTTCACTTCCTTCTTTGTCTGTTTTGAGTTTCAAGAACAATTCATTTTATGGTTCATTACCTAATTCTTTGTCCAATTTACAAACCCTAAGAATCCTTTCTCTTTCTGCTAATAATTTTTCTGGGCAAGTTCCAAATTTTCAAAATCTGTCAAATTTACAAGTTCTTGATTTGGAAAGTAACTATCTTGGACCCAATTTCCCTAATGTTCCAAAAAAGTTAGCTTCTTTGGTACTTAGGAAGAACAAGTTCAGTTTAGGGGTACCAAAAGAATTGAGTTCCTGTTACCAGTTAAAGAAACTGGACATTTCCTTTAATGAGCTTGTTGGACCCTTTTCACCATCAATTTTATCACTTCCATTACTAAGCTATGTGGATATTTCTGGAAACAAATTAACCGGGAAGCTTTTGAAGAATATGACATGTAGTCAAGAGCTTTCATTTGTGAATCTATCGTCGAATTACTTGACAGGGGAGTTGCCTGCTTGCTTGCACCCTAGTTTTGGTTCTAAGATTGCTTTGTTTTCTGGGAATTGTTTGTGGAATAGAGAGCAATGGCAACATCCTTATTCATTTTGCCATAATGAAGCTTTGGCTGTTAGTATTGAGCCTCATAAGGAAAAGGTCAAAGGGGGAAATGGTAAAGCTGTTCTTGCATCAAGTATGGTAGGAGGGTTTGTTGGAGGAATAGCGATAATCGGTTTGGCTTTCGTGGTTGTTAGACGAGAGTATGCCAAGAAGAAAGCTAGCAAAACCCCTCAAACAAAACTGATACTTGAAAAGGTCTCTCCTGCTCACACTCTTAAGCTGCTTAATGATGCAAGTAAGCTCTTTCTCTCACGCATTTTATGTTTATGATTTCAACTTGTGAAATGTTGTAGATCCTGGAAATTGTAGATCTAATGTTCTGTCAATGTACTTGAAAAGTCTGTATAAACATCTGAATTTATGCATTATTCTGCAAAGGGAGTTTCTTTATATATAGATTGAACACATCAATTTGCTTCAGAAAATTTTCTGGTACTATGTTATTGGAAGAAACTCTGTTCTTTGCCTAAAGTTCAAGATGTATTTTAACCTTTAATTCTTGACAGGGTATATTTCTGAAACGAGGAAGTTGGGACTGCTTGGGGCCCCTCCTTATCGAACGTTTGTCTTGGATGAGCTTCGGGAGGCCACTAGTAACTTTGATATATCAAATCTAATCGGTGCAGGTTCCAATGGGCAGGTATGCATTTCTTTACTAAATGCTGCAAGACAATTTGAACAATGTTAGTACCTATGCACTGAGGCGGAGCCAGGATTTCAACTTTATGGGTTCTAAATTCTAGCATAACGAAATAAGGTGTTAATAACTGTGTTCTAAACATAACTTTTGTACATATTTAATAAATTTTTTAATACAAATATAGAGTTTGGATTAAAGCTACTAGATTCAGCCGAACCCCGTAGGTCGACTTCTAGCTCTGCCCCTGCCTATGCACTGGTCTGTAGTTCATTCCTCAATTCTTGTAGCTATGGTGAATGCTGACTGTGTTTCTTTTGTATTCTGGATGGGAGACCTACAAAGGACGGCTCACAGATGGCACTGCGGTTGCTATAAGAAGCATAAAGATGAGGAAGAGGCATAGCGTCCAGTCCTATACTCATCAACTAGGGCGTATTTCAAAGATCAGATACTGTCATTTAGTTAGTACTATTGGACATTGCTTTGACTGCTATCAAGATGACTCAAGTGTTAGCCGAATATGTATAGTCTTTGAATTTGTGCCAAACGGGACTCTGCGGGGGGTCATATCAGGTATCTAGTCTAGAAAATTTCATCTGATTCGCAAGTTATCATTTGGCATAACAACTACAACAATTGATAATTGAGCATTTAATTTTAGCTACTAGTTGACTATTTACAGCATGTTACATAGATTGTACAAAGTCCAAGGAAATGACTTTTGGTGTACATTGAACGCCTAAGATAGACGTTATAACCAACAAGCATCTTTGAAATTTTGCAAACTTCCATATTGTTTTGATACGTGTACCAGATTATCCTCAGTCAGGGCAACTACCTACCGATGCTTTTGATCACCTTCTCCTACATTAGGCAACTCAGGATTTCTCCTTCGCCGGATGCTTGAATGTAAACGCATGTGTTGGCTTTAAGACAGTCGTTCTGATTTCTTATTCTGGACTTTTTTGCAAACCCTTGGTTTTGTAGAAGCAAATTCAGCTCAAAAGTTTACGTGGACACAGAGGATGGGAGCTGCACTAGGGATAGCAAAGGGAATTCAGTTCCTACATACCGGAATAGTACCAGGGATATTCTCCAATCAATTGAAGATAACAGATGTCTTGCTGGATCAGAATCTCCATGTAAAGATTAGCAAATACAATCTGCCTTTGTTAACTGAAAACAAGAAAATGGTATTCAAGTCTCTTTTCTCTAATATTTTCTCTCTTTATCGTTTATTTTATTCTTGAATATTCATTATTTCATTATTGCAACTGTTCTTAGGATACCAGATTGTCTTCCAGTGGATCAAAGGGAAATGATGGGCAAAGGTAAGTGATATTATTCTCAACTACTACTGCTATATTTTATGTCTTCATTGATCCTCTTTTATGGTCCAATTTCAGAAGCACTTATTGGAAACTACTTCTCTGTGACACTTCTAAATGCAAATTGGTTTAAAAAGGTTTTAGGGAGTCAAAGTTTATTGCCGTACATATGGTGTCGACCAATTCCAGACACCACATCTCCGGCCCTGCTTTTAGGGGTAGGCACCAACAAAGCATCATTCTTTTTACTAGTTAAGATTCTTGAAGATCATGTATAGGGCCATAGACTTGGACTATGTAAGGGATTCCTAGATAGTACACTACTCTTTTTAGGAGCAGCAAGTGGCTTGCCTACTAGTTAATGTCATTTTGTGCCTCACACTTTGATTTATTTCTTCATTCCATTTCTTATGTTGGCGCTAAACTGTCTTAATTTTCTTTTTTCCCCTGTTGAAAGAGCAAGACCTTTTCTCACGGACGAAAAACTGGAGTTTCTTCATCTTAATGAATTCCTTCTCTCATTAGTATCTTCCTGGATGCAGGTTAATTAACAAGGAGAAAAACGATGTGTACGACTTTGGAGTAATCTTACTTGAACTCATCGCCGGACGGATAATCGATACAAAAAATGATATAGATGTCTCAAAAGACATCGTAAGTATCACTCATGACGTCTCCCATATATGAAAAGAATATTCATGTCATCAAGTTGAAGCACTAATTTTTCAAACCTTTTCTTGGTTCTTGTTGCAGCTAAAAGTTAGCTTAACAGCTGATGAAATAGCTCGGAGAAACATCATCGATCCAGCTGTTCAAAAGGAATGTTCAGATGGTTCGCTTAGGACATTAATAGAGCTATGCATAAGATGTCTTTCAGACGAACCATCGCAACGTCCATCTGTGGAAGACTTGATCTGGAACTTGCAGTTTTCAGCTCAGGTCCAAGATCCTTGGAATAGAGACACCTATGGCAACCAGGAGTCCCCTGGTCATGTGTAAGTAGTTGTGCAAATATCCGATGAAATGGAGTTTTTCTTGTAAAAAATGTAACATTATACTAGGATAATTAGTTTCATATCTTTAGCAGTCTCTGTTGCAGCACTTCTCATCATTGATGGCCATGAGGAACTCTTACTCTACATTTGACTTTTGAGCCAACATATGATGCTTTGTTTGTTTGCAAAAGATTCTGTGGACAAATTTTGAAGTGTAACTGTATTTTTAGAATCCTAATCCAGTGAATAGGACATCTTAGAAAAGGGAGAAAAGAGGCACCACCTCTACTACTAATAAAGTGTCCATGCAATTAAATAGCTTTCCATATTATGTGTTAACTGTTCTAGTCCCCCATTATTTCTCACCCACATTGATTAGCAAGGGTTTAAATAATTGATATGAAAATGTAAATAAATTAAGCTACAAATGGACCAGCTGGCCCTTGCTGTGGGCGTGGAATATCATCCAACTTAACTTTATTCCCCCTTTTAAAGACTAGTTTTCCTTTGAAGATATCATGTTACTTTTCAAAAAGGGCTAAATTCATGCAAAGAATCATGTGGAGGTGAATTCTTTGGTTTCATGACCTTTCATTAGTTGCAGATTTCAAACTTTGACTTTTTTTCTACTCATTTAATTCATAGGCCTAGATGTTGACTTCTCATGAGTAAGAAAGAAAAAAAGGGCCCTTTTAAAACTTAATTTCTTAGTAGACATGGCATGATCAGAATCTAAATTCTCCTCCCATCAAAATTTTCAGCAAAGCCTGAAAAATTCTAGCCATAAGACTCACATGCAGAAACCTAGAAAACAAAAAAACTTCCTTCTTAATGTATACCTTAGAAAAGTATGAATGACCCTTTAATACAATGGACAAATTTAGAATTCACAGGCCTGGTAACACCATGCAAGAAGTGGCATAAGTTGAAAAGTCTAACAAGATGCAGTAATCTTCACAAAGACAAAAGTAAAATGTAACAAAAACTTGAGCGTGTATACTCTTTCTATTGATGGAAATTGGTATTACATAGGGTATATAACTTGTATAGTACGTTTTAATGTACAATTAATGTGCATGAATAGGAAAGAATGGACCTGAATACTAACTATACTCTATCCTTCGGATAACAAACTAACAAAAAAAATCCGGAAACAAGGAGGAAATCTCCAGAGTAACCAAAAGAAATACAAAACCTTTTTTTTTACAAACAAAAGTGATGGAGAAGAGCCAGAAGGGCACAGAAGAAAAGCTCAATCATCTTCGCGGAGGATCAACAATTGGATTCATTTCTATTTCTCCAGTCCGAGAGTCTCCTAAGTTTCTGAACTTCTCTCCTTCCCTTGCAATTTGAATATCACGTGGTCTAGCATGCTGAATGAAAGCTTTGACGACAAAACGAGGAGTAAGTGCAGCTACTGTTATGGCAAGCAAGCACAACCAGAATTTAGCTTCCCCAGCTGCATGGAAAATGGCCCTGCGAAAATGATTTTACATGCAAATCAGTCTCTATTTCTCTGACTTGATAAGTTGGTCAGCATAAATCAAGAGAATCCTACAAGTTTCCTACTTGAACTGGATAGATGTGAAGAATATTTGAAACCAGCAGAGTGATCTTACCAGTATCCAGGTAGAAATGTCAGAGTGTCGATGACCATGACACAAATGAAAGTGGCTATTATAGAACCCCAAATTGCAGCATGAGTAATCCAAGACCAACGGATCACATCCATTGCTAAATGTATATTGACCAAAATAACAACAGCAAGTGTCCATAGGTCACCAATGCTTGAGATATCAACATCACTTTCCCAGTATGCTAGAAGAGGTACAAAGAAGGCCACTACACTCTGCCATAAGGTGTCAATCATGGTTACCCAAAATAATTTCTTATTATAGCTCTCTTGCCTTTGTCCAGCACCGTAGAGTTGCGGATACTTCATAAGAGTTACTCTACTTAGATCCTTATCAAGAATCCCAACAACTATTGTAGGCACCGCAGTATAGATTATGGAGAATAACATGCTGCTCCAGTCAGTTATGGCAGTGGTCAAAGTGAAAGCTGTAAACAGTGCATACCTGAGTACAATAATTAAAGAAAAGGTCAGCTGGTGCTCGCAGGAAAATTCACAGAAATTATTTCACAAATGCATGCTTAGGTTTTCTCCATTATGGACCACTAACAATCTACATGCAACTTTAGTCAGACATTTCAAACAATCGGGCTAATGCCCCTGCGTATATTACACATTTAAAACTTAACTCTTCATAACTATTTTCCAACTCGATTGTCACCAGCCCTTGAGTGAATATTTTAAGCTATGTTTCTTTTTTAAACTGGGAAAGGTTCAGTGCTAATGCCTAAGCATGTATTCCTCAATTCCTAGAAATAGTGAGAAACATAAGAGAGATTGATTACTGTTATGGAATAAAAAATCCAGAATTGTACTCTTGCTACAAGTACACTTTACCAGAATAAGACAAAAACAAAGATAGCATTTCTGTAGAAGTTGTATAATATCATGTAGCCCATTCGTTGATAATTCCAATGTCCATGAACCAACAGAAGAGGGACCAAGAATCTGAACTGGCCCATTGCAAAATCTGATGCCATCACAGCTTGACGTCCCTCTTGGCCACTTATACCAATGCCTACATCAGCCATTTGGATCATTGACACATCATTTGCACCTGTAACCATAACCATGAATTTTAGATCAGTATTGCTTCAGACTGTACAGCTCTTAGTGCCCATCAAAAAGAGTAATAACACTTACCATCCCCAATTGCGAGCGTCATGTCATTTGTGCGGTTCTTTATGAGAGCAACAATTCCAGCCTTCTGTAATGGGGCCACCCGACAACAGAGTACAACAGAACAATAACTGGCCAACTGGAATAGCTGCATTCAAACAATAAACAGTTTTAAACAAAGAGCATATGCAAATCAACCAGTGTACTTATGTAATGTATATTAGATACAGAGAGAGAGAGAGAGAGAGAGAGAGAGTTTAAGATGTACAAGCATTACCAGTTCTTCAAGTTCGCTGTCAAGGACATAAACAAGGCTTGTCCCATCAATGATTAAACCAATTGGACTTGCTCCAGCTTCAGTATTTTCCTCCGCATTATGTGACATCAGAGTCGCACACCTAGTCAGGGCAGCTTCCAAAGACCTTTTACATGGCTCCTTAGATTTGTTATTAATCACAATCTGAGTCATATTGCTCGTTAAAAGTTTTGAGGAATAGCCAATTGATATTGCAGTTTCTTGCTTGTCCCCAGTCAAAACCCAAACTTTAATGCCTGCCACTCTTAAGGACTCAATTGCTTCTGGAACACCTTTCTGCAATTTATCTTCAATACCAGAGGCACCTAAGATGGTGAGGTTCTTTTCCACGTTGCCAGCTATTTTCCGAAGTAAAGCTGCCCTACCAATCACAGCAGTGTTTGCTGCCTCGTAAGAAGACTGCCATTCCTCGAATTCAGAAGCACTCATTTCTCTCATTCCAATTACAAGGGTTCTGAGACCCATTGAAGAATAAGAGTGTAGATGCGATTCTGTTGCTCGTACTACATTCAAGTTTAATGATTTATCAATGACACCAAACATGGATGTATCAGCACCTTTTACAAACACTTTAACTGTGTTGTCGGGGCAACCTAATATTACTGACATCCTCTTCCGGTCACTGTCAAATTCATGTAAGCCCAGTACATTGAACCTGCAACCATGAAAGGGGGGGTTAGACTGTGTCGTAGGTAACTAAAACAACATAGCATCAGGAACACTGAGATACTAGAGTTATATCATAGATCTGCTCGTGCTAGAGACTTCTTTCCAATATCTAAAAGTTCAAATTTCCATCTGTCAAATGAAAAGAAGGCTGACTAATACACAGCTAAAATGGAAGAAGATAGAATTGCGATTGAAGGAGTGTGTGCACTCACAAGTTTATATTGAGTATGATAATCCTATATGCTATTGACTAGCTATTTTACGAACTTAAAGCTTCAAACATCCACAATATTCGATTGAATTTCCTAGTAATCAGTAATGCTAGTTGCTGAGCATTTAAAGTAACACATGCCAAACTACCGTAGCAAGATAGTACTTGTACCTCCAGTAGGAAGAGAGAAATACAAGAGTTGAGGAATGGAAAAAACTCAGCTTAATATTACCTTTGTCTTTCTCCTTGAACATCTATTACTATATGGCCTGATGTTCTCTCAATGAGCATAAACCCATAAGCAGCAGCAGCATAAACCAGTGCCTGCTCATCCGGGGACTCCCCTTGGTAATCCACCAACTTCACAGCCGGATCAGATGTCCCCACATTAAGAGGGACGATAGTGTTGCAAGCAGCTAATGCAAGGAAAAAATCATGAACATGTTTCCCTTCATCTGAATGCTTCCCACTTTTTGATATATTCGAAAGCACTGGATCAACCTTCACCTGCATTTTGGGCCTTAAAACCTGACCATCCACTAACCAAATAAAGAAAGAAAATATAAGTTTCGCTGAGTTATAAAGCACTCTCAAAAAGTAAAGGTTTTTTTTTCTTTATCTAGAAGGGGAGGGGAAGGAGGGGGGGTAAAGAAGATGATGGAAAGTTGCAGCACCTTGAGCAGAGTACCCAGCTGGTTCTTCTTGAGAATCTGATTTACCACTGCCATAATCTACACCCCAAATGCTTGCACATTGGAATTCCATCTTGTTCTCAGTTAAGGTACCGGTTTTGTCAGAGAAAACATATTTTATTTGGCCCAGATCCTCATTTATGTTAAGAGCCCTACACTGGAATCTTGAGTTTGAGGCTTCATCAAACATCCGATTATCTTGGATCATAAAGTAAGCCTGACCAACACGAACAAGCTCCATAGATATGTACAGTGATATAGGGATCATAATCTGGTAGACGATAACTGACATCAGAAAAGTAAACACTACTTCCAGTCCCCAGCCATAATAATTGTAGTCTTCAACTTTGTCTTCTGAGAAGTCCAATTTCCTGTAAAACTGGATGCTATTCAACTCATCCTTGTGGCGCCTCAACCAAACACCGGCACAAATGGAGACAAGAGTACATAATGCAACAAGGAAGAAAGAGAGGATAATGATCTCCCTGTTCATGCGGGTCTCAAGACGGCTCCTTTTTGATGGAGCCCCAGAGTTGTTGAGCATAGCTTTAGTTTCCCTTCCAGCATAAACTGCAACTCCAATAGCCCAACTAGTGTTCTTGAGCTCACAGCCACGGAGGATTATATTTGAAGGTCCAAGAGAAACACGCTTCCCGTCTATTTCCATATTAGCATGAAAACCGTAAATGTTCCTATTTGGTTTCTCACATTTGATCACCCCACTAATTCTCTCCTTTTCCGGCATCTTCATTTGCGTCTCCTGCTTTGCATACCGCGTCTTCAGATTTGATTCACCGTCTAAATTTATAGTCTGGATATAGGCGACCCCGGTGGTGTCACTTGTCGAGAGCAATACCATATCACAAGGAATGGTACCACTTGATGAAATTTTGATGATTTCACCCACTCTTATGCCTTTCCATTTTTTCTCTTGAAACTGACCATCCATCAACACCAATGCCAACCGGTTATTCTCAATCCTGTCAGAGCGGTGGCGCCTATAATCCTCGTAGGCATCCTTAACTGCTGTAACTAATAGCACAAAAGCCAATGGAAGAATCGAAGCTCCTCGACCAAAGACAGCCAACATAGGAAGCTGATTAAGAATAGCAATCACCAGAAAGTAGATATATGCAACTCTATGGAACTGCTCAAACAGGTTCCGAGGCAAGAATGTTAGAATAGAGTATTTCGCAGTCCTAATAGAATTCCCCGAAAATTCAAACTTGTCGTTGGTCTTTTCAGGATCATTTAAATAAATAACTCTAGAATCCTCATCACTAATCTCTTTTTGAGACGTCCCATACCCCTCGGAGTCAGCACCTCGCGACCCATATCTCACGGCTTTTGATACTAAATCACCAAAATTTACCTCCCGGACAGAGCCCCCAACAGAGGCCCTTGACCTATTAGATGAAACACTCCTCAAAGAGGATGAATTCATCATAATGGAATCAGCAACTGTTGAATTCTCCATATTATTAGTTGAATCCAGCACAGAAGGCAATCTAAGGTTATAAGGGGCAGATGGTTTGAACAGATCAGCAGCAACAACAACAACAGGTGTATAAGGAATCTCTTCAGTTCTTGGAAGGAATTAACAGAGGCTGCTGTTAAGAGACTATGATCTCAAGATCACAGACCCCTCCAACAGCTCAGAACTAAAACTTATCAAATTCATCTAAACCCCAGATAATAAATCACCAACCCAAACAAAAATGACTCCAAAAATTTCACAAACTCAAGCAACTGTGAATTGCCAAATCCATTTTCAACCAAAGTCACCACAAAACTACCAAATCCAAGCCAAGCCCAGATGCTGATCTCAGCAGCTCAACAACAAACTACAAAATAATCCAACCCCAGAACAACAACAACACAGAAATCTTATATTTAGAATCTTACAGTATTCTAAAACTAAAGTCAACTATCAAGAGACACTTCAAAAAACAACAAAAGAAATACAATCTTTACAGCAAAAAGAATATATCTGAATAAAAATACAATAGGTCTTCAGCTATAGATGTAAATCAGAACAACTTACTTGAATATATTACGTGTAATAGAGGAATATAGAGAAGAAATGAAGCTGAGACTCTTTTGTTTATGTGAGGTGGGATGAGAATAATAATTTGTGAAATTGGGATATATGTGAAGAAGAAATTCAAAGGTCAAAGGCATTGTAGAAGCTGTTCTTGTTTGAAAATTGGGGAGCGAAAAGAAGAGAGGGGGGTGTAGGGTGGTTGGGGGGGTGGGGCGAAATTTACAAGAAACTGGGAGGAGTCGTTAATGGTAGGCGACAAATAGGAAAATCAAGAAAAAGGAATAGAAAATTAAGAGGGAAATGGTTATAAAAGTGTAGTAGGCTATTTTGTTGAAGTTCTAGAAGGGAAGGCTGCTGCTGAAAAGACATTTTCTACAGGTGTTTGTACAGTGAACAAAAGTGTGTCTGATTATTAACATGATTGATCAAACGAGATTATTTGGTTGAAAAAATTACTTTAAAAAAAAAAAAAAAAAGAGGAAAAGAATTAGAGGGTGAGTCCGAGGCTTTTATTTGTGAAACATTTCTGAAATGTTGTAAAAATATTTTCCAAATAAGTTTCTGTTTAAGTTTTTCCCAAGAAGCTCTTTAAAGAAGTGGTTTGGGAATGTTATTCAAAGAAAAGTTTTTTTAATTTCAAGTACGGTCGTTTGGTATGCAGATTATATTATCCCGGGTTTATAATTCTGGAATTATAATTTCTAGACTAATTTATCCCACTTGTGAGGTGGATAAAATAATATTAAATTTGATGGGATAAAGTACGATAAGATGGAATATATAGGATTAAGTCTGGGACTAAGTTTATAACATGTTTGATTGACGATATACTTTTATCGCCGGATAAAGTTATACCATCAACCAAATATGATATAAATTTTGGTATCATACTTTATCCGTGAGTGATCCTCAAAAGAAATCCTATTAAAACTATCCAAACAACTTTTTTTTTCGCACACACATTTTTTTCTCAATTTTCTTTTTTGTTTCAAGTGTACTTTTTCTAAAAGTTGGCCAATAAAATAATGTTGAGCAAAGTTATTAAAAAAAAAATATGAGTAATATTTTCTGATTTCCCAGCTTACGCTAGGAAGGAAGCAAGTGGATGGGACTAAATGGTGGATCCATATTCATGATTATTACTAGTATAATTTTTTTATATCTAGAATAGTAGAATTATTTTTAATCTATGAAGTACTCTATATAAAGGAAAGATGTCACATTTTTTTCTAACTAAGATAGATGTTAATTATACATATTTTTCTCCTCTGATTTAGGTTTTGGAAGTTGAGATTGCCTTGTTGGTTTTTAATCTTTAAAAAGTTATAGGTTTATTATATGATGTCCTACTTGAAATCTTGAAAATATTGGTATGATTAAAGTTTATATAATTTCTTGTGCTATTATAATGTGATATTTTACATTTTTGTGATTGAGAAGTTATACTGGTGGATATACATTTCCAGTCAGCAAAGAGATAAGTTTTAAAATATAAATGACTTACGAATGAAAATTACGTCTAGATATTTTATCGTGACAAATTTTGAAATACATGATAATTTATGATAGTATAAGAATCTGTTATAACCCAAGTATAAATTGTTAAATTTATAACTATAGCTGGCAAATGCATAATTTCAAATTCTAGATATCATATATTCTTAATTATATCAATAACAATCAATTATACCAATCAACGGAGATATAGTAAATCCAATGTGTAAGATCTTGTCTAATGGCCAAAGTATAGTAAGAGCATTAACTAGAATCGGCTTATTAAGAAAGAATTTAAAAGAGCTGCCTCATGAGAATTTGTTAATAGTAGATTTATTTATATCATATTATGTCTGTTTGGTTTAAATCTAAGATTATATTTCTCTAAGGTTTTGTTGGGTTTTTAACGAAACTTTAGAGACAAAATTTACTACATAAACTTTTACTTTAGGAAAAAAACCTTATCCCGACGCTTCTTAAAACAAATAAGACACAAAAAATACGCCTATAAGGGAATTTGAAACAAATTTTACTGTCCTAAATATACAAAAACTTTCTAGAGATGGATATGTTAATTTATGTCAAGAGAGATATGGGGAAATAGTAACTGTAGTTAGCTGAAGAATTTGACACAAATAATACGCCTATATATTAATTGCTACTTCTACTTATAATCTATGTCACTTTCATGCGTTAATGGCATTAGTTAAATGCTTCAATCCTCTAAGTTTTCTTGTGCCTTTATTTCCCTTTATCGTTCCTCCTTTTTTAGCCTCTTTAAAATTATATTGAGAAGTAGGTTTTGGTAGCCAAACTATTTGGTCCCTTTAAATTAAAGAGCATTAACGTAACTTTTTGTCAATTTGTTTCGGGTAATATTTTCATTTATTTTTTTCATTATACTTATCAGAAAAAATATAGTTATATTTTGTAACTAAGTTCTTACACTACTAGAAATTCGCTAAAAACCGACCAACGTTGGTCGGTTATGGCCAATTACCGACCAAAACGCGACCATTACGGTGTGGGCGGTGCTTTGATGGTCGGAATGGCTTACCGACCAAAGTTGGTCGGTAGCTTAAAACGACCATCTGACAAGTTTAATTACTTACCGACCAACTTTGGTCGAAAATATATTTTATTAATTTAATTTTACCGACCAAAGTTGGTCGGTTTAACTAAATTATATTTTTTTATTAATTATTAAAATTAAAAAAAAATGACCAACTTTGGTCGGTAATTGAAAATATATATATTTTTAAAATAATTAAAATTAAACATTACCGACCAACTATGGTGGGTAATCTCAACAGTGCAGGCAAAATACCGACCAAAGTTGGTCGGTTAACCGACCAACTTTGGTCGGTATTTTGGAATAATTTATTTTTTTTATTAAAAACCGACCGACTTTGGTCGGTTTTTCTGAGTTTAATTTTGACATAAAATGCCTGTTTTGGCATCTACACTACCTGCCAGCATACCAATATACCTAACAACAACAACAACACAATAACAACAACAACAACAACAACAACAACAACATAACAACAACAACAACAACAACAACAACAACAACAACAACAACAACAACAACAACAACAACAACAACAACAACAACAACAACAACAGTAACAACAACACAACAACAACAACCAAAACATTCAATAAATACTTTAAAACTAACAAATTAAAGTTCAATTGAACATAAAAATCCAAAACCAAGTTAAAACTAATTACAACTAGTTCAAAACTGGTTCTATTTGTCTAGTTCAAAGTATATAAAAGTCAAGGGGTATTTTTTACAACATCATTATCACCGTCTGATGAACTTTCATTTACAAGACGATATAGAGACCGGTCTTGTGGAGGACGGGAAGCACGATCACGGGGAGGACGGGAGGAACGATCACGTGGAGGTCGACCCTCTGGAGATGACTCACGAGATCAGGGCAACGGAAAAGCTCCACTAGATAGGAGAGTTCTGATCTGAGCTTGCATGCTAAGGAATTGAGCATCTCTAAGCCTTTCTCTTTCCTTGGCCGCTTCTAGCTCTGATGTGAGCTTTGTCACTGTCTCCCGCATAGCGGAGAGGCTCTCCCTATTAAGTTGCTCGCCTTGCGAGGAAGTCCCTATTCCTCGCATTCCACACTTATAGCGATGGAAGTTTTTAGTAGGAAGCCCGTATACCTTCCCCCATTTTGGACCGCCAACAGACTCCAACCATATTCTTTCAGCATCCTCGTCCGAAGGTTGGGTTGGCTCACCCGATTCACCAGCTGGATGACTACGGATGAATTCCTCCACGTTACTTTGGTAGCGACCCTATATTATTTTAAATTAAATCAGTATTTCAAAATTTTTATAAAAGTAAATTATAATACTTAAAGAAAATTAAAAGCTTACATATGCAGTCGAGGCCCGGTCCTCGACCCACCTATCTTGATCCCCCTCTTTCTTCTTCTTCACAATATGTGTCTCCTTGAATAGCTCATCATGACACATTGGACGCTCATACTTCTTTTCCTAAAAACAAATTAATTTAGTTAATAAACAGAATAGATATACTTAGAAAAGTAAAATAATTTAAGCAATTACGTACCAATCTTCTTTTTATTGTCCCTAGGCTGATCGCACCTCCAGTGTGCAAGGAGCCTCCCTTCTCGGATGCGCGAGCTTTCTTTCCTTTTTCGCTCCTCTATAAGAACTCTGCGGTAAGCCATTGCCTTTGCAAATCATTCCACAAATTCTCAAGTAACCAGTCAGGCCTCTTGTTCTTCTTTCTAGCATCCGAGAAAGAATCCGCCAATCTCTTGCGAGCTTTATGATGAAAATTTGTAGCCACTTCCGCGCTATAGCGGTCTTCCCATATACACTTGCTCTGTATTTCAAAAGTTAAATATTAGACGGAAACATCATAAATATAAATTATTAAAATGTTTAAAAGAACATTTATACCTTAAATTGATTGAAAATTTGCTCCTTCAGTGAGAATGGGCAATCAGTCCAAGTCGCATAAGGGCCATCATAAAGCTTTCTGATGGCATTGGTGATTATCCTCGTAGTCTTATTACCCGGCCTGAACCTGTAATTTAACAATAAAAACACATTAATATCTTAGTAAAAATGTTACAAATCAATAGACGCAAAAATAATGAATAACACTTACCCATCACCCTCAGGGACTATGATGATCCTGCTATATAGATCATAATGCACTACCTCGTCATCACCATCCGAAGCATGTGTATCAGAGGCATATGAAGACGGTGTAGGCGGGTCAGAGCTACTGCCTCGCAGGCGAAGGCCTGCAATAGATGGAGTCGATGATGAAGATGGTTATGATCCCTGTGACTGCGACATAGCTGGATGCGACCCAAGTGGATGTGATACCGATGGCTGTGACCCGAGTGGCTGTGACCCGAGTGGCTGTGACTTGAGTGGCTGTGACCCGAGTGGCTGTGACATGGATGGATGCGATCTATATGGCTGTGATATGTAGGGATGTGATCCATGTGGATGTGATGCAGATAGCTGTGAGGCAGCTGGACTGTATGTCGGACGTATAGTCCTATGGCCCTGTGATGGAAGACTGGGTGTCTGAATGAAGGTGTACGGCTCGTGATACTGTAGCAGCTCAGTATAGCCGTGTGGTGGAGGATAAGACATAGGCATCTCTGAAAAGGGTGGACAGGAGGGAGTATTATTTTCTATCCTCCTCTTTCCCTTCCTACCCTTTTCTCGACCCCAAGAACTAATAGGGTCATTGTTACCTAGACCCTTGCCTCCCATCTGCATAATATAATACACATTTAGATTGAAACATATAAGAAACTAGCTATAAAACGAGAGTGCTTTAAAAAACCAACTTTTTAATCCTCATCGACGTATTGTTCCTCGTCCGAGAATTCTTCGTCCTCACTTGTTTGAGCTTCATCAATTGATTATTCGTCCTCATTTTCTATAATTGTTACTTCATTTATATCAACTTCTTCCAATATGCGTTCAGGATGTTCCAAATCATTTTCTAACTGATCGTCCACTATTTGGTGAACATTGGAGATATCGTTTTGATATGCAACATCTAACACATTCTCGACTTCCACCCTACCTACAGGCTTAGTTTTTATTACAACCCACCAATCGGACTTATTCCGCCGCAATGGATAAGGAGCATAATACACTTGCCTAACGTTATGTGCAATTATGAAAGGATCATAGCGATCATACTCCCTCGTATGATTAACCTCAATTATGTTATATTGGTTGTGTACTCTTGTACCTCTTGTTGGATTTGGGTCAAACCACTTGCATCTAAAGAGTATCAATTTCTTATATGGCCAACCTGTATATTTTAGTTGTAATATTTCTTTGACCACACCATAATAATCAATATCTCCAACTTGGTTGCCATCACCACCTTGAACCCACACCCCGCTGTTGTTGCTATTTTTATTTTTAGAGCAATCCTCTGTATGAAACTTATAACCATTCACTACGTACTTAGACATTGTTGTGACCTGAAGCCCAGGTCCCCAAGATATATCTTTCAAAAATTGATTTACACTATTATTTGGATTATTTACCTACATAGAGTTAAAAAAAGTCATAAGTTAGCACAACTTATGAATCAATTTTTATACATTCACTACATATATATATATACAACTTATGAATCAATTTTTATACATTCACTACATATATATATATATATACACACACACACACACACACACTTACAAACTGTTTGAACCACGTATCAAATCTCGTATATACAGCATCATAGCCAAATTGACCCACGAAATGACTGTGACATATCAAATATTTTTAGTAGTTGCATCAATATGTAGTCACAGTAAATTTTACATTTTGATAACTAATAAATCAATACTTACTTGAGAAATGGTACAACTTCGGGATAATTTAGCAACACATAAAGTGTAGCTGACTTGTACTCCATATCACTCAAACTTCTCTTTCTAACATCATCGGCCTGGTTGATTGAATATGGACATTGGTGGATATAATGAATCATTCACATATTCGACCGTGTGCCTATTGGGCCTATTCCTAGAACATGGCACGTTACTCTCAAAATAATAAGAATAAAAATGTGCAGTTTCCTTTGCAAGATAGGCTTCGCATATAGATCCTTCAATCTTATTCATCTGCTTAACAAATTGTTTGCATTTGCCAATTGTCCTACATAATCTCATGTTAGCCAAGAACATTCAAATAAAATAGAATATTACATCAAACTTATAATATTACCTCTCAAAGGGATACATCCATCTGCATTGAATAGGCCCTCCAAGTCGTGCCTCGTGTACAAGATGTATTGGAAGGTGTTCTATCACATCAAAGAAACTACATGGGAATATTTTTTCCATCTTACTAGAAATTACACGGATGTTCTGGTCTATCCGAAGTAGGTTTTCTTCCCTTAATATGGTAGAACACAAGTCTTTGAAAAATAAACTAATCTCTGTGATGGGTTTCCAGATTCTTTCAGGCAAACCACAAAATGAAATAGGCACTAAGGTCTCCATGAAAACATGGCAGTCATGACTTTTCAAATGGCTCAACTTCCCTACCTCCATATCTACTTTTTTCCAAGATTCGACGCATAACCCTCAGGCATCTTCAATTTCGTAACCCAATCACAAATTTGTCGTCTTTCCTCCAAAGTGAATGTGTAACTTGCTTTGGGCTTGAACACCTTACCATTGTTTGCTGTCTGCAAGTATAATTCAGGCCGCCTGCAATATTCTTGTAAGTCTATTCTAGCCTTCGGGTTATCTTTTGTCTTACCTTTAACATCCATCACTGTGTTGAACAAATTATCAAAATAATTCTTCTCAATATGCATGACATCAAGGTTGTGTCGGAGAAGATTATCCTTCCAATAAGGCAACTCCCAAAATATACTCTGTTTCGTCCAATTATGATTAACACCATATCCGGGGAATCTATAAGGTGGAGCCTCAGTAACTTTACTGAAGTTCTGGACCCTCTCCCAAATTTCCTCACCTGAAAGTATCGGAGGTGGAGAATCATATTCCACTTTATTCTTTTTGAATGCATTTTTCATCCTTCTAAACTCATGATCATCAGGCAAGAATTGACGGTGACAATCAAACCATGATTGCTTTCGGCCATGTTTCAAAGTGAACGCTTTACTATTTTCCATGCAGTAAGGACAAGCTAGCTTCCCAGCAGTCATCCACCCAGACAACATTCCATACGCAAAAAAATCATTAATAGTCCACATTAAATTAGCACGCAAATTAAAATTCTGCTTGGTTGATATGTCATATGTTTCAACACCATCATACCACAATTGTTTTAGCTCATCAATCAAAGGTTGCAAATATACATTAATCAAACTTTTCGGATTACGTGGACCGGGAATAATACAATTTAAGAATATATATGGACTAGTCATACACAACTCAGGTGGTAGATTATAAGGTGTAAGAAAGACAGGCCAACATGAATATGGTGTCGTAGATATAGAAAAAGGCGTGAAGCCATCTGCATACAGACCTAACCGAATGTTCCTTGGTTCACTAGCAAAATCTGGATATGTCCTATCAAAGTGCTTCCAAGCTTCTCCATCTGAAGGATGACACATAACACGAGGTGGTCTTCTATTTTCAAACTGCCATCTCATATGAGGAGCAGAACTCATCGACGCATATAACCTCTTTAACCTAGGTATAAGAGGTAAATAATGCATCGCCTTGACAACGACCATATTCCCGCTAGAAAGCCTCTTGAAACGAGGCTTTTCGCAAAATTTACAACTGTCTAAAATTGCATCATCTTTATAATATAACATGCAACCATCTTCACAACAATCAATTCTCATTGACGAAAGTCCTAACTTAGAAACCAATCTCTTCGCCTTATAGAAATCACCAGGTAAGTTGATATTAGGGTCAACTAGTTCACTCATAAGGTCAAGGAAAGAGTCCATGGCTGCTTGAGAAATATTCCAATTAGATTTGATACTTAGTAATCTAACTGCAACAGACAACTCAGAGTGTGGACTTCCTTCACGTAGTGGACGACTAGCTTCCTCTAACTGTTCATAAAAATATTTTACGTCATCATTAGGAGTTTGTTCAATATTTTCATTGGGCTCACCCCCGAAGTGCATCCCAAATGCATCCGCAATCATATCCTGAATTCTAGAATCAAGATTTGTATTCTCCACCGACCTATTACTTTCACCAACAACCATGTTATGAAATATCCCACGGCTACCATCGATCTCTCCATGATTAGTCCACACAAAGTAATTCTCTATAAACCCCTTCCTATAAAGATGAAGCTTAACTTCCTCCGATTTTTTAAACTTCATACAATCGCACCTGACACAAGGGCACCTAATTACTCCTTCACTTTGATATGGTGGAAGTGACATTGCATGTCTAATAAAGTCATCAACCCCTTCTACAAAATCCTCCCGCAATCCCCGCCGATTAGGATAATTTCTATTGTACATCCAAGTACGATGTTCCATCTATACAAATAAAACAAGAACAAATTAATTTATTCTACAATTATAAATTAATTATATCTTTTTTAGTTAATTCAAGATAATTATTTTTTTCTAATTACACCAATTTATATCCTAAAAGTTTAATTCATATCCAAAAGGTACAATTTATATCTTAAAAGTTCAATTCATATCCTAAAAGTTCAATTCACAAGAACAAATCCTAAAAACTAAAATTTCAATTCATATCCTACGAGTTCAAACATAAACTAACTAAACTAAAGAAATTCAACCCATACCCTAAAAGTTCGATTCGCAAGAACAAATTAATTTATTCTACAATTATAAATTAATTATATCTTTTTTAGTTAATTCAAGATAATTATTTTTTTCTAATTACACCAATTTATATCCTAAAAGTTTAATTCATATCCAAAAGGTACAATTCATATCTTAAAAGTTCAATTCATATCCTAAAAGTTCAATTCACAAGAACAAATCCTAAAAACTAAAATTTCAATTCATATCCTACGAGTTCAAACATAAACTAACTAAACTAAAGAAATTCAACCCATACCCTAAAAGTTCGATTCGCAAGAACAAATTAATTTATTCTACAATTATAAATTAATTATATCTTTTTTAGTTAATTCAAGATAATTATTTTTTCCTAATTACACCAATTTATATCCTAAAAGTTCAATTCATATCCAAAAGGTCCAATTCATATCTTAAAAGTTCAATTCATATCCTAAAAGTTCAATTCACAAGAACAAATCCTAAAAACTAAAAATTAAATTCATATCATACGAGTTTAAACATAAACTAACTAAACTAAAGAAATTCAACCCATACCCTAAAAGTTCAATTCACAAGAATAAATTAATTTATTCTACAATTATAAATTAATTATATCTTTTTTAGTTAATTCAAGATAATTATTTTTTCCTAATTATACCAATTTATATCCTAAAAGTTCAATTCATATCCAAAAGGTCCAATTCATATCTTAAAAGTTCAATTCATATCCTAAAAGTTCAATTCACAAGAACAAGTCCTAAAAACTAAAATTTCAATTCATATCCTACGAGTTTAAACATAAACTAACTAAACTAAAGAAATTCAACTCATACCCTAAACTAAACTAATTCATAACTAATTGACTAATTAACAAAACTAATTAGTTAATAAAACTAATTAACAAAACTAATTAAAACAAGACCTAAACCCTAATCCTCAATAAAATACAATGTTCAAATAATTGAAACACTAATCAATTGAAACTAATTCATAACTAATTAACAAAACCTAGAAATAATAAATAAATGGGTTGTAATTCAAACCTAGAATTTTTAGGAGATGGAGAAGGAGAGGGGCGGCAGTGGCAGTGGCAGCGGCGACTGCGACGGCGCGGCGACGGCGAGGGCTAGGCGGTGGCAACGCGGGGTGGGGAATGAGATTTATGTGAGGGAAATAGAGAAGGAGAGGGGAAGGTTTTGAGTGAGGGAAATAGAGAAGAGAGGGGAAAATAAGAGAGAAATGGGGGTTTCCCCCGTTTTTCAATTCTCTGATTTCAGAATTACCGACCAAAGTTGGTCGGTAATTTTGGTCGGTACAGTAAGTGTTGACCGTTTGATCAAAAACCGACCAACTTTGGTCGGTTTTTTTTAAAAAAAAAATTAAATTCTTTTTTTTTTGTGTTTTTTTCTTAAAATATTATAAACTATAAAAAAAATATTATAAACTACAAGCATTTATTTTATTTAACTATGCAATTATTATAAATAATTATAAACTATAAGCATAATCTTTATAAATAATTATATTAACTATTTAATTTTAATAAATTATAATAGCATCTATCTAAGTAAATTTTCTAAGTTATAATTAAGTATGTGAGTAATTTCTCTCTCACACACATACACTATATTGTAATTGATAAATTTCTTTTTTCATTCGTTCATCACTAATAATGCATGACATAGATTAATCGATATATAGGTCGAGACATTTTGATGAATCATTGATTAATATTCATCGATACATCTAAGTAAGTTATAAGTCGATGAATCAATTTACAAATAGATATATTTGATGATAAAGTATATATATTAATTAGTATCTTCCCAAGTCTATCCCTAAAAGAACCCGACCATGTGGTCCTAGCGCTTCGTGTTCTTATATATATATATATATATGTATATACACACACACACACACACACACACACACACACACAAAAACACACTTCACTGTAATACTTTAACTATATATATAGCTTGTTATAGTATATGTTAGTGTGTATATATATAGCTTGTTAAAGTTTGACCATGTTTGACCTATTAATTTAACTCGTTTACTTAATACTAATAACTTCTTTCGTTTATTTAATTTGTGATCCATATATATATATATATATGTCAAAGATGTTTAGTATTAATTCTTCTATTTTTCATTCATTCATCACTAATAATGCATGACATAGATTAATCGATATAGGTTGAGACGTTTTGTTTTTACTATTAGTCGATATAGGTCAAACGTTTTATTTTTAATATTCATCGATGCATCTAAGTAAGTTATAAGTCGATGAATCAATTTACAAATAGCATGTTATATATAGTATATGTTAGTGTATTCATTATTTGTATTACAAAAGTGTTAACGAATTACATTTATATTATTTAGATAGTAAATATAAAAGTAATTCGAAAGTTTGATCAATGTTGACGTAATAACCGACCAACTTTGGTCGGTTATTTTGCAGAAAATAACAATTACCGACCAAAGTTGGTCGGTAAATGCTTCCCCTACATTAACCGACCAACGTTGGTCGGTAATTTTAAATATAAATTTTTAAATATTATAAAATATTTTAAATAATAAAATAATTATTAAAATTTAAAAAATTGGATCTAGATTACTGACCAACGTTGGTCGGTAATCCAAAAATTTTTTGTCTGACCAGCTGGGTCAATTCGTTGATCAATTACCGACCAACGTTAGTCGGTATTTAGTTTTAAAAAAATATAATTTTTTTCCCCAGTTTCCGTCCAACCTGGACGGTTTTTGGTCGCTTTTTTTGACCGACCAACGTTGGTCGGAAATAGTTGGTCAGTTTTTAGCAGATTTTTAGTAGTGTACCCTGATGCAAGTATCAGTGGCAGATTCCACAGCTTGAACCCGTGACCTAGAAGCTAGAAGTCACATTAAGACAACTTTATCGTTGCTCCAAGGTTCCCTACCTGTAATCAACGAAAACAAAAGCAAAACAATGCCTACAGATTATGATGGCTACAAATGCAATGTCTGATAAAAGTTAGTTAGATAGACTTGTTTTTGTATCAAAATACAACTTACTAAAGTAACAAAGATGATATCACCTAGTAAGTGGAGATAACATGAAAAAAGAAAAGAAAACGAAGAACAGAAAGAAAGTGAAGTTCTGAAATCAGAATTCAGAACATTGAATGCAAAACCACTTTTTTTATTTTGAAGAATTACATATGTGCCACGTATGCCTTAATTTATTCGTATTTAGCTATAGACCATATACTCATATTTTTCTAGATAATGAACCTAATCAACTAATTCGTTATAGATAGAAGAGAAATACGATTACACGTTATGAAAGTCGCTGTAATAGCAACTTTCATTTATTTCAATATAACGAAAAATCAATGAATTCTAGATGTCTCAGAATCGTCTTTTCCGTGAATCTACCGCCAAAGAATTCAAAGTGTTTGTTTATTACTTACTATTACTATTATTTTTATTGTTTCGTTTCAGCTGGAACAGACCACAATTTTTTTCTTCAATCAAGTGAAAGTTGATCTTATATTTGGCCTAGAAATTGATGAGCTTACATCCTAATTACGACTAAACCTGTTTGCGGGTGCCTGTTTAGTTTATCTTAAGTTACTCGGTGCATTAGCACATTAAATGACGGTGACTAGGGGTGACGATTTCAGCCAAACCCATTTAACACGCCCTAGGTAGGGCTGATCATTAACATGCCCATTTGTTGAAAACTTGAAATTATTTTATTTTGACTCAATCCATTTAAAGTTAGGTTAATTTTTAATTAAAATTAATGAGTAATTTTGCTAAAATATTTTTAAAATAATTATTTTTTGTTTGATATGTTATATATGACCATAATAAAAGAAAAAAAATCTTATTTGATAATTAAACAATTCATAAGAAAACAACACACATTAATTTAAGTTTGATAAGAGTTGGACGAGTTGGAATATGACCCAAATTTTAGTCTATCTTAACTTAGTTCATCTAACTTTTGGCCGGATCAATGACCTACCCATTCATTGGCTCAATCTATTTTGACCCGCTCAAAATCAACCCAAAATCGTCACCGTGATGTTCAAGTTTTGAATCGTGATCACATAGACAATGATTAACTGATGATAGTCCTACTTTAATAATAAATAGAATATTTTATTATTCAAAGACGTTGAATAATTTCAGCTCAACGTGAGAAAAATGAGTAATATCTCAAGTCGTCTTTAGACAGGAAGAATCTTCTTCAGACTACTATATACATATTTTATGGTAGACTTAGTCCTCCAATCGGCCAATCACCTAATTCGATTTTCCTCCGTTTTTCGCCTCTTATTTCTTAGGGGAATTGACGTGTTGAATTCGAAAAGATAGAATATTAATTCTATTTTGTAAAGCTGGAAGCCTGGAATGGTTATTCAATAGCCTCGTGCCAATGTTTTCTAAATTGAAACTCTCTTTGGTTGTGTTTTTTCTTCATAATAATAATAATAATTTTTAAAAAAAAATAAATAAATATTCTTCATCATGTACATTTATATTTTCCTTTCACATTGACATGCCATAATTAATTAGTACTTCCTCTGTTTCAATTTAGATGACACACTTTTCTTATTAATCCGTTCCAAAAGAATGACACATTTCTATAATCGGAAATAATTCGACTTTAAATTCTTTATTTTAATCATTTTATCCTTAACGAGAAGCTTTTATAATCACACAAATATCATGGCCCTACAAAGCTTTTAAGACCACAAGTTTTAAAATTTTTCTCTTTTTTTCTTAAATTCTGTGTCGAGTCAAACTAACACATCTAAATTGAAACGGAGGTAGTTTTACGTTGGCCCACTAAAAGGGGAGTCGAAGACATTAATTGCCTAAAATGGATGTGATTAGCATGAATCATGATGATCTGAAGGTGCAAGAAAATGAGAATGCTAAGATGCGTCCAGATAAGAAAGATCCAAGACAAATTTATTCTCATCGTATAGTCCTCAAGATTTTTACTAATTACAGGAAATGTCTCCCTTAATACGCAAAATTACAGACAACTCCTTCTATAAAGATTTTAAGTTGACCAAAAGCCCTTCATCGAATTAGCTCCGACAATTGCAGCGATTCCCTAGACTTTCATTTTGTACACTTGAAATTGCTAGGTATAAATATAGAGCCCGTTTGGATTATAGCTGATAAACTTAAAATGTTAAAAAGTATTTTAAGTGCTGAAACTGATTTTTAAAATAAGCATTTACATGTTTGGATAGACGTGCTGAAACTGAAATAAGCAGTTGATATGTTTGGTAAAAAATGCTGATAAGCTGTTTTCTTGTTAAAAAAAAGACTAAAATACCCTTAAAGTTTTTACAAAAAAATATGAATTAAAAAGTTTCTTTGTAGAGAAAATGATAAACAACGAATATGGAATGAAGAGAAAATTAAAAAATTATTTTGGGAAAAATATTTTGTAAATTAAAAAATATTATTAAGCATAAAGTAGTAAAAGTGTTGGTCAAACTAAAAATACTTATAAGCTGAAAAGTCATCAGTTTGGGGTGACCAACTTATGACTTATGACTGATTTTAATTTATAAGCACTTTGAATCTTTACAAAATACATAGAAAAGCCAAAACATGTTTATAAGCCAATTTGACCAGCTTATAAGCTTAGCCAAACACCCTCACAGTAGTATAACGGAGCAAAATCATCTAATTCTTCTTTCCTGATATTATCATACTGAAGTGTGTGCATATACACATACCCAAGATGAAGTGTACTATCAGTGTGACATACTTTAGGCAGCGTTCACAGAATTTAACTGTTAAATCTAAAATGTTAACAACCCTTGAAAATCAAAATTCCAATCCGCGCCAACACATTTAGACAAGTTAGGGGTCGTATGGAATTAGTTATTCTAGTATTATTCCTTATTGATAGTTTAGTACTATGTTGTATTAATCCTGGGATTGTTAATTTTACTGTTTATCCTCGGATAACTTATCCTGTGGCATGTATAAATTATCTTGATACTATTTTTAATCCGACGATAACTTATCTTAAGATTAATAACCAAACAAGTGATAAGACGGTACTACTTTTTTATTCTAGGATTATTTTTGCTTATCCATCATTACCAAACGACCCCTTAGAATATAAACATAACTGATATAAAGCTAGCAAAAACATATACAATAAACAGTGATATGAGAGGTTGAGATACAGGCTGTTTTGTCTAATCAGTGATTTATCCCTCCACCCTGAGGTCATTCACTTTCAGAGTTACTACCATTTTCTTGTAACTCATTAGCTGCTTCAGTAAATTCAGCAATATTATTTTCATCATCATTGTCACTGTCATTTGATGATTTTTTGATGGTTGTATCTATAGCATCATATATTTCTTCAGCAGCTTCAATTTCTTCCCCTGTTTCCTTAAGTACCACTTGGGGAAATCTCAGGGGTTTCTCAGGCCAATCTTTAAAGAAAGAATTCATGGTCATAAACCTAAAGACCTGCAATAGGTGGCGTTTATCTCTCCGAATATCTGAACTCAATAGTTTCTGCAGTAGTGTTGGTTCTCTTGCGGTTTCTGTAACCTGACCTGCAGTAGAACCGTTTTGATCACGAGTATTTGATGAATCAGAGTTTCCAAATCTTCGTTTCTTGGAGAAGCGGTCATTTCGATTGAATCTTTCTCTTTTATTGAACTTTTTTTGGAACCTCTCTTTTCTACTCAGTGGCCTTTTTTGCTCCCTTCCATCCCCTTGTTTCTCAGAATCCGACAGATAGGACGATGGTATTTCTGCAACTTCACAGCCTAACTCAGCCTGCTTGGCTAGAATTTCCTTAAGTTGCTGCAAAAAGTTAAAATTAATTAACACGAATAGCAAGAGATTACCACATACACACAGATATACATGTATACAGGTATTTATAGTAAAACAAATTTACAAGATTCATGTCTTCAGCAACTTCTGATGACATCGGATACTATAGAAATGAGGATTATCAACATACCTGACGGCGCAACTTGGCAGCACATGAACTATCATCGGACTCTGCCGTTTTCTCTGTAATCTTCTGCAGCAAAGCATATTTATTCTTAAGATGTGCCACGTTTCAATATGACCAAGTACAGACATTATCTCAAGTACAGGTAACCAACCTTCTCAAGGTTTGATTTTGAGGGGTAATTTTTACGGCGTTCTTCCCGCCACCGTCGGATTTCTTGCGCCGAATAAGTCACCAAGAGAGACCTTTGCATCAAAGAGTAATATCCAAAGAAAAAAAATAAAAAAAATCAACAAAAAGTGAAAATAAAAATAAAGTACAAGGAAACAGATGAAACTTAAATGGATAAGACTTGAGAGCTAGCAGTTCAGAAAAACTAAATATCAACTACCAAAAGAACGACAATATCTAAAGATAAACCCCTGAACGAACTACAAAAATTAATAGAAGTTGATTAAACTGCTTTTTTTCAGAACAAAATTCCATCAAAAACAGAAATTGTCAGGGAAGCATCCATGCTATGCTAGCCTTCAGTCTTTCTTTTAATAAAGATGGTGTATGGGCCAACTTGCGTGCACCTCGACATTCCACCGGTACCTACTACCTTCCACCAGCACAGATACCAGGTACCTGTGAGCATTCAGTTTTACGAGGGCCTTCTCTTCTCCCATGTGACATGCAGAAAAACCAATTTGACTGTTGAAGGGCATTTGATATAATTGAATCATGAGTTGTTAATAAAATAGATCACATTTGACTTTATTGCTATGCAATCTAAAGAAAATCCTATTATCCACATCAAACATTTGCAGTTTTTGCCGATCAACTGCTTGAAAGCAAACTAATGGTGCCCAATGTCTCAAAAAAGGAAAAACCTAATCACCACGAACAGACAAGAAACCCGAAAAAGAAAAAGCTTTTGCACAACAATGTATTCAACAAGATTCTCAAAACCGGCCAAATGAATGTTAATAAGACTTTTCTTTCTTCTCCACAAGATGCAATATAAGATTGCACTAAAGCAGAGAAGTACCTCTTTTTCTCCATCTCAGGTTTCACTGAATTAGCAAGATTACTTTTTTTCTCCCCGTTTCTGTGATGACCTGAGAAGAAGGTGAGAATGAAAGTAGTTACTACAAATAACTCAAGAGCAATGTCACGCAAATATATAAATAGAACTGCTGTCCGTCACAAGCAGCTTACCAGAATATGTTAGAATTGATATCTGGAGCTTGTATTTACCATTTAAAACTAAATATCAGGTTCATGCGTGCAGAGCAATCAAATAATAGGACATGTTGGAATTGGCAAATCATATAGATGGGTAAGAAGTAAAATGAGCAAAAAACAAAAAGAACTCACCTTTTTCTAGGCTTTTATTATGAGTTGAGAACTTCCCTTTACCAAACTGGGACTTCATAGATCTGCAGAAAATGGAGATCAGGAAAGGAATAAAATGGATAAAGGCTACAAATAGAAAGAACAGACATAAATGAACCATAAGGGCCGAACATACTTAGCGCCATGCTTTTGATTCTTTGAGAAGTTACTATTGTAAGAATTTTGCTGGTTGCCTTTTGATTTGTTAAGCCCACCAACACATCCAGGGTTTACCTGCAAAATAGTTATAGAACTCAGTGTCATCGGAAGAAACATCAAATGCAAATAGCCAAATGGCCCTCGATTCTCCCGGAGCAAAAACAACTCTGTCCAAAACCATTTTCATGTTGTTAAACATATTTTTGGGGGATAATGATGGTGTCTGAATCAGCTTATGCGCCATCTCAACTATTCCACCGGGTACCTGCTATCTCCCAGGATAACTCTACCCCTTCAAGGATTAGGCAAATGAGAAGAAATCACCTAGGTTTTTGTCTCTGCTGGGGTTTTAACCCACTTCAATGACTGCTAGGCCACATCTTTGGATGCATTTCATGTTGTTAAACTTTTACTCATAAATCAAGAAGACTTGTATGTCTATTTATTTATTTATCATCTATTTATTTACTTTTTCATTCATTCATTTGTTTAATTTTATTTTATGCAAAATCATATCATTGTGATCCTAGATGCACTGAGACTTGCCTATGACTGTGATTGATATAATATGAAGGTCTAACAGAAGATAACCAAAGAAACTATTTAGTAAAAATGCTTGAACACTTTCGAACAAACAACACAGCTGAAGTACAGCAAAAGAGACATGCAGGAACCAGGTGAATTCACCTGTGCATTAGCAGAAGAAGGAGCATTGAAGTTCTGAGTTCGTGGCTGCTGAACAACGCCAAAAGGATTCATCAGAGGCAACTGACCAAGCAATTGCTGAGTCGCATTAGGCATCTGCTCATAACCATTCATAGACTGCTGGACAGCTCCATTGGCATTCAAAAGACCCAATTGTGCATTCATAGCAAAGTTGGAAATTTGAGGCCCCATACCCTGACACACCCACATAGAGACAGGCTTTAGCAAACTTTGCTGGCCAGAACAAGCATCGTTGTATGAGCACAAGCAGGAATAGTTATCCTCTGTAAAGCAGCTAAGCTCCATTTACAAAAACACACAATAGTTATGTTCTGTAGAACATGTTAGAAGAGAGTTACCAATGACCGAGCTACAAGAAATAATGTCGTCATACAGCAAGGCTACAACTTAAGGCAGCATCCTTCACTAGTATAGAGTAAGATGATATTTTTGATAGTCATCCAGTTTACATCGTTCCCCAACATGCTACTAAACTTATGAGGCTCATCATTATCTATCTATTCTTCATCATCTTGATTCTTACGAGGAAGGCAGCGTAAAATATATAAGATTTTCCAGTAGTACATACTGCAGTCGATAGAATAAAAAATCTAAGAGAAGGTGACCAGGAACTATTTAGTGAAAATTAGACCACTTCAAACACGCTATGCAGTTAAAGTACAGCAAAACAGAATGCAGGAACCAAGTGAATTCACCTGTGTATTAGCAGAAGCATGTGTATTGAAGTTCTGAGCTTGTGGCTGCTGAACAAAGCCAAAAGGATTCATCAGAGGCAATTGGCCTTGCAATTGCTGAGTCGCGTTAGGCATTTGCTTAGGAAAACCATTTTTAGACTGCTGGACAACTCCATTGGCATTCGCAGGACCCATATGCGCATTCATAACAAAGTTGGAACTTTGAGGCACCATACCCTGAGAAATCTGGTTTGAACAATAAGCAGAAACATACCTTAGTAAACTTTGTTAGGCTAAAACAAGCATCATATATGAGCACATCCAGAACAGGAATGGTGTTCCTCTATAATGCAGCTTACTCCAATTCACATTAACAATAATTATGTTCTGAAAGATGATGCAATCCTTTACTGGTACAGAGTAAGATCACACAATTCTTAGTCCTCCATTTAACAGCTTTCCCTAGCATGTTACTAGCTAAGGAGGCCCATCACAATCTATCTATGCTTCATCATCTTAAGGGAATAACAGCATACCACATATGGGATTTACCAGTAATACATACTGCACTCAATATATTAAGACGGTCTAAGAGAAGACAATAAGAAAAACAATCTAGTAAAAGATTAAACCACCAAGTGAATTCACCTGCGAATTAGCAGAAGCAGGAATATTGAAGTTCTGAGTTTGTGGGTGCTGAACCGCGCCAAAAGAGTTCATCAGTGGCGACTGCCCTTGCAATTGCCGAGTCGCATCAGCCATTTGCTTAGACAAATTTCCATTCATGGACTGCTGGACAGTTCCACTGGCATTCATAAGACCCAAATGCCCATTCATAGCAAAGTTAGGATTTTGAAGTCCCATACCCTGAGACACCTGATTTGGATACAGCGGAACATTCCCAGGAACAACCTGAGCAAACCCTGGCATTTGCATAGCCATTTGTAATTGCAGAAGCTGATTCAAATTTTGCATTGCAACATTCTGGTTCAAGAATTGAGGTGGATTAACAATATTTTGGGCCACGAATTGACCTTTTGGTTGTTGAGAGTTAACATTATTCATCTGGTTCATTTGGAACGCGAAAAGCTGCTGAGGGGAAAATTGGGTATTTGAGTTGATGTTTGGAATTGCCATCTGAGGCTGAAGTTGCATAGGGTTTTGCATAAAGCTTCCTGGGTTACCCATAATCTGACGAAATTAATCAAGGAACCCATAATCAAACAACAAAAAAGCTAAGATTAAATTAAAGATATAAGAAAATTAAATGGATGAGAACCTGCAGGGGAGCTGAAGGAGCAACTCCATTGGTCTGGAACTGAGAAGGGCGCTGAGGCCGTGGGTTTTGACCAGGGAACATGGTTCGTTGAAAAGCAAAAATTATTGTGTATGTATGTATAACTGTAACACAACGAGGGAGACAGGGTTTTAGGACAGTTTAGGTTCCAGTTTTCTAGGGTTTTAGAGTAAGCGAATGGAAGTGAACTTCGTCGTTACGGTAAACCGAACCATCCGAAATCGAACCGTAAACTAGTAACTATATTAATTTTTACTTTTTATGGACAAAATGGTCCCAAAAAAAAAAAAAATCCTAGTATACTCTCTTTCAACTATCCGAACAGAAAAACCTCAAAGTTACCTTAAACGTCCAAAAATATCCATGTTTACTAATCTTAGTTAGTAGAGAAATTACAACTTTTTAACGACGGCGAACGTTTGGCAGACTAGAACAAAACATTTGTTTATAGGTGTGGTGGAATATATAATATTACTCAATTCTTAATTAGAGGTCTGATTTCAATTACTGTGAATAAAAAAAATGATACATAACATTTTCTCCTTTAATGTGATTGGATGGATATTAATTAGATGAATATGTTAAGTCATGGGAATAGGAAACACCATGGTAAGGAGCCTATTTTCTGTTTAATGGGTCATAAGTATGTGAGTTTGAATTAGTTGGGACAGTGAGTATGGAATACATATGGTCATATAAAAAGAATTACAAAAAAATATTTATCTAAAAACTTTATTACTAAATCCAATTCAGTAATACTTAATAAAAACCAAAAACAAAACAAAATAAATAAATAAATAAAAACAAAATCCCCGCTGGTGTATTGTGATTGGACAAGGGGTGATGACAAGTAATCGAAAATTGAATTAAATAATTTTTTAAATATTTTTATTGTTTGATTTTTAGTTTTAAAAACTGACAAAATTAGTTTTTTTTTTGTATTATGTAAAAAAAATACTGAAAAAACTCGAGCCAAACATACTATATAAATATATATGTATATTTAAAAATTAAAACTACACATATATATATATATATATGTATATTCTTATATAAAAAATTTAAAATTTATGGTACAATTAATCGTTTGTGCTATTGGTTTGTAGCGTAGTTCTTTACTTTTATAGTAAATCTAGTTTCTAGCCTTTATAATAGAGTTTAACTTGTAATCTTTATTACAATAAGTCTAAAATTCTATTTCATCTTAAGAATAATTCGCTTTTAATTGTGTTCTTAAACTATTTATCACTTAATTCGATAATCACCAAGATATATTGATAAATGGTACATTTTTTTAAGGACTAATTGACTTGGTAATTTTATTCTGAAATATAGTGTTTGAATATATTTTTTGCAGTATATGCCAAATATTTTTAAAAAATAGTGAAAATATATAAAAATCCAATAAAAAAACCACATTGGTTTGGGTTGATTCTAATATTTAAAATGGACTTAATTTATTTGTTTTTTTAGGAAAAAACAACGTATTGTTATGAAAATAATTATATTGTGAATGTTCATTTATTACTCCGCTATAGATAATCTTCCTGAAGAAGATTATCCATTTAGTACTCTGTTGAAGGTTATCTACAAGCAGCTGATGCAGGCAGGTTGCAAGCAACTCAATGAAATGATTTGCAGCAGCTTCTTATTAAACAGGCAGGTTGCAAGCAGCTCATGCAGACAGCTTGCAAGCAGCTAAAGAAAAGCCTTGCAACTACTTCCTGAAAAGCCTCGCAGCTGCTTCTTTTCTTCTATAAATAGAGAAGTTTGCAACTTGCAGTAACAGCTTACACAACAGCTTCCTTTCTTCTATAAATAGAGGAGAATTCAGTTCATTATGTACATAAGTTTGAAGTTTGAATAATATATCAGTTTCTCTCTATACTTGTCTTTACTTTACTGTCTTTATTTTATAACACGTTATCAGCACGAGACTCTGCCATCTCGAGAAAATACTTTGAAAGTATCAGAGGTACGAACTTTCTTTTTCTAAATAATGTCAAATCTTTCTAAACTTGAGTTTGTAGCCCTGGATATATCGGGCAAAAGCTACATGTCTTGGGTGCTTGATGCCGAAATTCATCTTGATGCGATGGGTCTGGCAGACACCATCAAAGATAAAAATCAGGCATCAAACCAAGACCGTGCCAAAGCAATGATATTCCTACGCCATCACCTTGATGAGGGCCTGAAAATGGAATATCTTACTGTTAAAGATCCAGTCATACTGTGGAGTAATTTGAAAGATAGATATGACTACCTGAAGATGGTCGTTCTTCCACAGGCACGTTATGATTGGACTCATCTAAGGGTACAAGATTTTAAATCTATCAGTGAGTATAATTCTGCTATGTTCAGAATTATTTCCCAATTGAAACTATGTGGTGATAATATTACTGATCATGATATGTTGGAGAAAACTTTCACCACTTTTCATGCCTCGAATATGCTCCTGCAGCAGCAATATCGAGAGATGGGATTCAAAAAGTATTCTGAACTTATCTCACATCTTCTTGTAGCCGAGCAACATAATGGGCTATTAATGAAAAACCATGAAAGCCGACCTACTGGTTCTTGTCCATTCCCAGAAGTGAATGAGACGAACTTCCACCAAGCTAAACGTGGAAGAGGACGTGGCCCCAGTCGTGGTCATGGCCGTGGTCGGGGAGAAAACTCTAATCGTGGTAATAATAATGCACCAAAGAATCATTCTCACCACCAGCAGTGGAAAAGGAAGGAACAAAAGCATGAAGCGGTGCAAGCAGCAAAGCCAGAAAATATATGCTATAGATGTGGAGGAAAAGGGCACTGGTCACGTACATGCCATACGCCAAAGCACCTGGTTGAGCTATATCAAGCTTCCCTGAAGAAGACAGAGAAAAATGCTGAAGCAAATTTTATTTCTGAAGATAATTTAGACTTCATGCATTTGGATGTAGCTGATTACTTTGCACTCCCAGAAGGAGAAACAAGTCATGTGATCGGTAGTGAATCTGTAGAGATGTAAATATTTTAATTTCTGTTATTTGTAGTAGATAGTATAGTTATGTAATTGTTGTACATAAATAAAAGTTATAATGTTTACTATCATATTTATTTTGTTTATGTCATTTTGAAGAATATGGATAATCCTCAAATTATGTTTGGATCAAAGACCAATCATGAAGATATTTGTGTAGTTGTTAGTGGAACAACTCATGCCATATTCAAAGATCAGAAATACTTTTCTTATTTGCATAAGGAAAAAACAAATGTTTCTACAATTTCTGGTAATATAAGTTTGATTGAAGGCTCTGGAAGAGCTATTGTATTTCTGTCTAAGGGAACAAAACTTATTATCGACAATGCATTGTACTCCTCCAAGTCCCGAAGAAACTTGTTGAGTTTTATAGATATCCGCCGAAATGGGTATTATGTTGAGACAATAGATGAAATGAATATGGAATATCTTTGTATTACAAAGAATATTTCTGGCTTGAAATGCATTGTAGAAAAGTTACCAACTTTATCTTCTGGCTTATACTATTCAAAGATTAGTACAGTTGAAGCACACTCTATCCTAAATCAGAAGTTTACTGATTCAAATACTTTTGTGCTTTGGCATGGCCGTTTGGGTCATCCTGGATCAATAATGATGAGACAAATTACTGAAAATTCGAGTGGGCATCCATTAAAGAACCTGAAGATTCTTACAAATGATGAATTTTCTTGTGATGCTTGTTATCAAGGCAAAATGATTACTAGATCATCACCAGTGAAGGTTGGCATTGAGTCCCCTACCTTTTTAGAACATATACATGGGGATATATGTGGACCTATTCACCCACCAAGTGGGCTGTTTAGATATTTTATGGTCCTAATAGATGCATCTTCAAGATGGTCTCATGTTTGCCTACTATCATCTCGCAACATGGCATCTGCAAAGTTATTAGCCCAAATAATTCGATTAAGGGCACAATTCCCAGATTATCCTATAAAAGCTATTCGCCTTGATAATGCTGGACAATTCTCATCTCAAGCTTTTGATAATTACTGTCTATCAGTTGGAATAAAAGTTGAACATCCTGTAGCTTATGTTCATACTCAAAATGGCCTTGCAGAGTCATTTATTAAACGACTGTAATTGGTAGCAAGACCACTGCTTATGAAAATAAAATTGTCCACTACTGTTTGGGGTCATCCTATCTTGCACGCAGCATCACTTATCCGTCTCAGACCAACACATTATAATAAATATTCTCCGTCATAATTAGTTTTTAGTCATGAACCAAATATTGCCCATCTACGAATTTTTGGATGTGCTGTATATGTGCTAGTAGCACCACCACAGCGTAGTAAGATGGGCCCCCAAAGAAGGTTAGGAATATATATTGGGTTTGAATCACCCTCTATTATTCGCTATCTTGAACCATTGACGGGAGATTTATTTACTGCTCGATTTGCAGATTGTCGATTTGATGAAATAAATTTCCCACAATTAGGGGGAGAGAAAAAGAAAATCAAAAGAGAAATTATGTAGAAAGTTTTATCATTATCTCACTTTGATCCACGTACCCCTATATGTAATCAGGAGGTTCACAAGATCATCCATTTACAGAATATAGCAAATCAAATGCCAGACGCATTTACTGATTTGAAAAGGATAAATAAATCACATATCCCTGCAGAGAATGTGCCTATCCGAATTGATGTCCCAGCAGGACCATCTATTAGCATGAGAGCTAGTGAACCTAAAGTACGCCTGAAGCGTGGTAGGCCTATGGGTTCTAAGGATCAAAATCCTAGGAAAAAAAATCGACAAATGATCAAAATGATATTATGAAGGGATCTCCTGAAGAGACTCAAGATCTGATTAGTTATGAGATTCCTGAAGAAATC